>NW_002987235.1:0-3976 GCF_000006295.1 Pediculus humanus corporis | reverse complement strand
AGTCAACGGCCATACCGTGCTGGTCACACCGGTTCCCGTACGATCACCGAAGTTAAGCAGCATCGGGCGTGGTGCAAACTTGGATGGGTGACCGTTTGAGAACGCCACGTGCTGTTGGCTTAAAAAGAGCAAAAAAATGAGAACAAGACAAAGTAAGAACCAAAAACAAAATCTTGTTCTACTGTCGACCTGAGGCAGCTCGACGAGAACGTGAATTTCACTGCTTCTGACCCTGGCCACTCCAAAGATGTTAGTCACCGGAGCCCAGTTCAGGAGACAAATCGTTCCCATCGAATAAAGATGGACTCAGGAAGACCTTCAAGAATTGATGTGGTGCTATCTTATAATAAGTGGCACCACCGAAATTCGAGTATTTGTCCCTAAGGAATCGGGTAGAAACCTCGGATAAATACTTAAAAACCCCGACAAGTAGCCTTGTCGTGTTTAATGGTGGATAATAATAATAATAAAAACCGGAAACGAACCTTATAAAAAAAAAAAAAATTTCCAATTATTACATCATTCATTCATTCATTCATTTTTTTTTTATATATGTATTGTAAAACGCAGATGTTTAAAATTGGTAAAATTGATTTTTCATCATCATCGTCATCATCGTCATCGTCGTCGTCATTTTTATCATCACAAAAAAAAAAAAAAAAAAAAAAAAAAAAGGAAAATAAAAATGAAAATATTATTAAAAACTACTCTAAAAAAAAAAAAAAATTTTTTTAAGGCTTTCACGCGTTCTAGAAAAAAAAGGAAAAACTTTAGTTTAAAAAAAAAAAAAAAAAAGTCAAACGTGATAAAAAGTTTCATTCAATATTCAATGGATTCTCTCTCTCTCTCTCTCTCTCTTGATAAATTGCTTTTAAAAAAATTTTGAATTTTCAAGAGTTAAATTTTCTTTTAAAAAAAAACTAAGTGTAAATATCATGCTAAACGTATTATTATTATTATTATCATCATCAAATTTTCTTTCGATAGATAAAAAACTTTTTAAATTTAATTGGAAAATTTTTTTTTTATGCTTAAACTTCATACAAAAAAAAAAAAAAAAACATTTTTTATAGTTATATATATAAATAAATACATAAAATCCTTTTGCGCGTTTTTTTTTTTTTTTTAAATTCTTAGACATGAAAATAATAATAATAATAATAATAATGATAATACGTATAAAAAAAACTCACTCGAAAAAATTTTTTTCTATCGAATAAACAAAAAAAATTTTCTTTTTTTTCCTTTTTTTTTTTTTCTTTTTATTTTATATTATATAAAAAAAAAAAAAAAGTTTTTATATTTAAGTCCATTGACAAAAAATTTTTTTCCTTTTTTCCTTTTTTTTCAAATTTTAAATTAATCTGCGTCTAAGGATTTTGAAGAAAATGAAAATGAAAAAGAAAAAATTTTTTTTTTTTTTTTTAACTTTTCACCCTGAAATTTTATCACGGTCTAACACTCAAAATAATTTTCCATGATGAAAAATTTTCATTTATTAATCGTTTTCTCTTTATAAAATATTAATTTTTTTTTTGTAGAACGCGCACGGATATACCAAAAAATATCGATTTCGTTAAAAAAAAACTTAATAAAATATAAGAAAAAAAATTTTTTTCTTTTTTTTTTTTTTCCTGTTGAAATTATGATAGCGAATAAACATTTCGGATTATTATACACGTGTCAGAAGAAAATTTTAATAATATAAAAAAAATTACGAACCGAGTGGGAAAATTTAACGAGTTTAAAGTTTTTTTTTTTTATTAACAAGCTCTCAGTGAAAATGCAACTGACGTTTTCATTTTTTTATTAATTTTTTAAAATTTTTTAAAAATGATTTACAAGAGAAAAAAAAAAAAGAAAAGAATCGAACGAATAGGAGGCGCCATACGCAAGAGTAATATAATAATAAAATTTCAATTAAACGACATTAATTAATTAATATATAACGGATTATTATAATTTCTTTTGTTAAATAATAGGAAAATTATTACGGAAATCTCACTAAAATGTTTAAAAGACGCACACGCACACGCACGCACGCACACACACGCACATGCGATTGGAATTTTCCTGTCACTCACACAATATACCAGAGTTTTTCATTTAATTGATTTTCCAAAATCGAATAAAATATTATTTAGTGTGTTTAATATGCGACACATAAATGTTTAAACGAACGTAAATCAACGGAAATTTAAATCTTAAAATTAAAGAGAGGGGGGTAGGGAGAAGGCGGAGGGGAAGGGGATGGGGGTAATTAGTTTAAATAAATAAACCCTATTGGATGATGATAATGATAAATTGGTTAGAAGATGACAACGACGATGATGACGACGACGACGACGTCGTCGTTCTTCACCGTTGTTATGATGGTATTATTAACGACTACAACATTTTTAAATTTTAATTTTAATTAAAAAAAAAAGAGAGAAAGAGAGAGAGAGAGAGAGAGAGAGAGAAAGAGAGATAAAAAAAAAAGAAAAATAAAAAGAAAATTGAATAAAAACAATATCAATGCACTTGAATCTTCCACTTGTTTTCATCACTTTATGAAGAAAAAAAAACGTTACAGAAATATTATGATAACGAATTTAAAATAATAATAATAATAATAATAATAATAATAATAATGATGATGATGATGATGATAATAATAATGATAATAATAGGAAAAACCAAAAAAAAAAAAAAAATTTTCTTCTTTACATAAGTTACGACGACGTATTATTTATTCATTCATTCCTATCAACTAAACTTGTAAAAGTTATAAATTATTAAAATTTATAGAAAATTATAAAATAAATTTATGTATCAATAAAATTATAAATTATTGCTTTTAATTATTAATAAGAAAATTTTATTAAATTTTTCACGACGCTCAACAAACCCAAATATTATTATTATTTTTAATAACTAACAAATACAAAAAAGTAAATAAATAAATTATTAGTTTTTATTTAATTAAATAAAGTCATAGAGTAAAAAAAAATTATTAAATAAGAAAATTTATTTAAATAATAATAATAATATTATTTTTATATAAATAAATAAGTTTAAGTTTTGTGGCTGTGTGTGTGTGTGTGTGTAGAGACAAAATAAGTCAATTAAATCAAAACAAATAAATTTTCTTTTACGATGATTATGATGATGTTGATGATGGTTTTTTATTAAAAATAAGGAGCGAAATAAGGTTTTCTCTCTCTTTCTCTTTTTTAATTAATATAAAATTTAAAATTATTATTATTATTATTATTATTATCACAACCGTAGTATTTATTTGTATTATTTTTAAATGTAAATAAAAAAGAAATTTTTTGAATGGGATGTAATAATTTTTTGTAACACGTACAATTCGTATAAAATTTTCACGTTTTAAATAATTACTTACGAACATTAGAATAATATATTAAAAAAAAAATTTAAATTTTAATTCAAATCGATCGTATTGTTGTATATTATTCATTATTAAAAGTGTGTTTTATTAAACGGTGAAACAAAAAAAAAAAAAGATTTTCCTCATTCGGAAAATTTTTATTTTTTCAATATAAAAAAAAAATGATGAAAAACTAACTTACCTTTTACACCGATAACGCATAAAACCAATATTGAAAACATGAGAAATACAACAACGGCGAAACATTGTTGTTGAATTAAATAAAGTTGAACCATTGTGTAATGAAAATTCACGAAATACCCGAAATCGCCCAAAACCACGGATTTGGTATTTGGATACATTTCTTTAAAATCATTTTACACTTCATTAAATAATCCACCGATATAACCGTGTTAAAAAAAAAAAAAAAAACTTTTCTTTTTAATTCACCAATCGGAAAACTAAATTTTCCTGAAACAAAAAGAAAAAAAAAATTATTTTATAAAACATTAATAATAATAATAATAATAATAATAAAATTTTCTATAATTTATTGTTCCATAAGACTAAAAGATATTTTTTTTTCAAATTAATTTTATT
>NW_002987236.1:226440-257155 GCF_000006295.1 Pediculus humanus corporis | reverse complement strand
TTTATTTCGAAAGACAAATAGATGATTACTCAACAACGTGTCGAAAAATTTATTTAAAATCGAATATTAAAAAAAATTTTTTTTTTTTTACAAAAGCTACCGCGGGAGGGGATGTGCGCGTGTGGGGTGCGTGTGGCGTGTGGTGGGGGGGGGGTGAAAAAACAAAATTCTTGTTTATTATTATTTGACATTTAATCTCGTACGCAAATAATAATTTCAACGGGTTGACATTAATTAATATCTATTAATTACCGCTTTAACATAAGCCCAATAATGATGATGACAACGATGATAATAATATTTATTATTATTATTATTATTATTTATTTGATTGCTTTGAGGTTTCATGTATTTAAAACATATTTCCTCGACGGATATCACATGATGCGATATTAACAAACGTTTTAATTATAAATCTTTTTAATAATAATAACTTTAATGAATTATTTATTTATAAACGTATTTAATTTAAATTTGTATAATAATTTATCCTTGTATTCACGTTTAATAATAATAATAATATTAATATTAATCGGAAAATGCATAAATAAATAAATAAATAAATTTTTTTTTTTTATGTAATCGAACGTTTGTGACGTATGTCAATAGCAATGCTGCCAACTAAAATTGATTTAAAAAGAAAAAAATTAATTCGAAATTTAATTACAAATATTAAATATTCCGGAAATGATTTTTACAACTAATAATTTTTTCCAAAAAAAAAAAAATTTTTCCTATTTCCGGTAAAGAAATGAATTTTTTTTTTTTTTGCAAAATATGGAAACGTTCACGTTATCCGATTATAATTAATAAATAAACCTGTTCGTAATAAATAAAAAGAAAATGGCCGACAAATCGAAACGAGTTTTTTTTTAAATAAATAAATAATAATAAATTTTCACACCGTTATCTCTATGATGTTTACTCACTCTATGGCCTTAAACATTTTGCATTAAAATCAATATTACAACCATTATTATTATTATTATTATTATTAGCCTTGTTTGCAAAATTTAAAGATTCGGTTAAGATATCGTCATTTAACGATAACCAATATTTGAAAATAAAATGTATTAATAATAATAATAAAAATGATGACAATCGTATTGATAATAATAACAATAATGATAATGATAATGATGATGATGAAAAACGTTAATGTCTTATTTGCCCTTTAAAAAAAATTTTTTTCCATCGGATCAGCCAACAAAATAAAACGAAAAAAGCACTAATTAAATTTCAGTTCGCGTTTTTAATTTCTTTTAGTTCTGTGTGTTAAAAATTTTTTTTCTTTTTATCATTGAACAAAAAAAAAATAATAATAATAATAATTAAATTTTTGTTTTAATTTTTTTTTTTTTGTGCAAAAATTTAAACGTTAAATTAAAACTTTTAAAACATTAAAATATTTAGAAATTTAATTAAAATCAAACGTTTAATGTTCGAATAGTTTGTAAATAATTTTTTGAAAAATAGTTTTCCTACACAAAAAAAGTAAAATAATGATAATAATAATGATTTTTTCTTTTTTTTTTTTTATTCAACTTGGAGTATTTTAATTATTTTTTTGAAAATGTATAAGTAAATAAAGTGAACAAATAAATACAAAAAAAAGTAAATAAATAAATAAAATTACTTCAAGTTTTACAAAATTACAAATAAAATCCAGTAAAAAAAGGGGAAAAGCTTTTAAAGCTCATGCGCACGTTATCGTTACTCAAACTCTTTAATTTTATCACTTTCCACTTTTTGCCCTTTGGTGGATGAGAAAAAAAAAAAAAAAAGAAAATTTCACGAGAAAATGTCAAAACGTTTTTATAAAACGGTTAATTCCTTTCAATGAAGGTCAATTCACTGACTGAAGCTTCTGTCGTCCGGGTTCCCACGTTTTCTAAATTAAATTTTCCTCCCCCCCTTCCCTCTCTCCGCTTCCCTCCTAAAGTTTTATTATACATTTAAAAATTTAATTTTTAGCTAACGGGTAACACATTGTAACGTTTTCACTTAATGAAAAAAAAAATAATAATAATAATTTTTTTTTTACTTTCCCCTTCGTATCATTTTCCATTTTTTTTGTGAAAAATTTAATTTGAACTTTGAAAACTTTTTTTTTTTTATAAAAAAAATATTTTATTTGAAAAGATTAAATTAAAGTTTTTAAGTTAAAAAAAAAAAAAAAAAACATGTATCTGTATAAACATATATATACAATAATAAACAATTACATAAAAAAATATAGTATACAAAGATAAAATAAAAAACCATTGTAAAAGAGAGAAAGAGAAAGAGAAACGGTAAACAAAATAAAAAGATTATTTTGGAGAAAGAAAGAAATAATAATAATAATAATAACAAAACAAAATAAATAGTGGAAAATCCTATGAAGATACAAAAACATGGCAGAGCTTTAGTATAAAATAAAGTGATTGGTGGAATGAAGTGGAAACATATAAATATATATGTAATAATAGATATAAACAAAAGTTTCTTTTCTTAACCGAAATCCGGGAGAAAACAAAAAAGAAATTTTATCCGTTAAAACATGGCTTCTTGCTTTTTTTTTATAGTTTTTTTTTTAAATTTTATTTACGGCACGAGTAAATAAATAAATAAATAAATATGTTCATCGTAAAAATTTTAATAGTCTATGGATAAAATGTAAAGAGATGGAATTAATATTGAGTGACGAATCATCATCATCATCATCATTATGACGAACGACAACAATTTTTAATTTGGAATAACGTCAATAACATCACGTCAGTCACACAGCAGAAGACGAAATTTTCCTTTCTTTCATTCAAAATAATCTGGGGAGAACAAAAGAATTGTTAAGATATTGATTTCAATGAACCTAATTAAAAAACAATAAATTTAATTTTGAAAATAATAATAATAATAATAAATAAATAAGTTTAAATCGCGAAGGAATGTAACAAAAACAAACACAACAATGAAACTATATAATAAATTCTGAATTCGTTACTGACAAATGACTCTTTCACACCGAGAACTTTATGATAATAAATAATTCATGTAATAAATTACGAGCCAACTTTCACACTCAATATTATTGACTTGAATAAGAAAATTTTTCCCTTTTTTCTCTCATAAAAATCACCGACATTTTTTTCCCCCTCCCCCTCCCCCTCGATTATGCGACGATCATGATTGTAAAAATATATTTTTACCTTAGAGCATAATAATAATATTAAAAAAAAAAAAAAAAAAAAAAAATTCAAATATAAGAAAATGTGTAAAATTTTCCATTTACAATTCATTCAAAAGCAATTAAAATTTATATACACAAAAATACGCACGCGTTAATTATTATTAAATGAATATACTTTACATTTATATACGCATAAGCAAATAATTCTTTTTAAATTAAATATTTAAATTATATATTTAATTCGTACCGAATTAAATATATTAATTTTCTCTCTGATGCGTATTTAAACTTCCGGTTTTTTTTAAAAGAAAAATATAACGACGTAAAAATAATAATAATAATATTTATTTAATGTTTGATAATATTAATGTTTGATGTTAATAATGTTTGAAATTGATTTTCTTTTTCTTTCCTTCGTTTCCATACGTTTCCGTTCGAGACAGTCATCAAAAAAAAAAATAATAATAATGATTATCTTTTTGTTTGAAAGAAAAAACAGGAAAGAAATTAAAGTGTTTTATTATTATTATTATTATTACTATTACTGAAATTAGTTTTCACGTTTAAACATGAAAACGTTTACGTTAATTAACGTCGTCGTCGTGTTAAAAATGCATTCCGGAAATGATTTAAAAAATTTTCTTTATTTTTATTCGGGAACGTGAATGAATTTTCCAGAGATTTTTCCCGTCCCATTTCTTTCTCATTTCTCTCATTTTCCTTTTTTTTTTTTTTTAATTAATTTATTGCGACGAGGAATTATAAATTCGAAAAACAAAAAAAAAATAAAATAAAATAATAATAATAATTTTAATAATGGAGTCGCGGGAAATTCCCCCCCCCCCCTTCTAAAATTCGTCTTTTTTTTTTTAAAGAGAGACAAAAAAAAGTTTAATGTAAAAAACGTAACAACTTTTTTTTTGTTATTTTATAATATAAGTAATAAAACTTTTACTTGTATATATATATATATATATATATATATAAATCATCATCATTATTATTGTTATTATTTTTTTTTCCGCCCGTTGTAAAATTCAAATTGTTTTTTTTTTTTGTTTAAATTAAAATTTTTCATTTGTCGCTTTTTTTTCTTTTTTTTTTTTTAAATAAAAATTATTAATTTTTTTTTATTTACATAAGGCATTAAATAAATGAAATTCATCATCATCATCATTATTATTATTATTATTATTATCATCATTCGTGATTTTACATTTTTAAATAAATAAAATAAAAAAAAAATTCGGACGAGAAAAAAAAACAAAAAAAAAAAAAAAAACAGACAGAAAATTGAATTTTTTTTTTTTTGGGTTCTGTTCTCGAACATTCGTGCGATGAAAATAAAAATTATTATTATTATTATTGCTATCCAAAGTGGGTTTAGAATTTTTTTTTTTTTTGTTAAATGATAATAATAATAATAATAATAATAATAATAATTTTTAAGGTGTGTCGGGGTTCATTAGTCTAACGCCAAATTCATCAATTTCTAATCGGAACAAATAAGAAAACCGATATTGAAATGAAAATAATGAAAATAATGATGATGATGACGATGATGATAATGATGATGATGATGATGATGATAATGATGATTATAACAACGCAACATTTTTTTCTTTTCTAAAAAAAACCGTTAATGACGATTAATTTTTAAAAAACTTTTACGCTTTTCGCGTTTTATAAAAGAAAATTAAAAATTATCATTATCATTATTATTTTTAACGGATTATTAATTTCATTATCATTATTATTTTTAACGGATTATTAATTTCATTATCATTATTAATATTTATCATCGTAACTAATTAGATGATACAAAAGTTAAAAAATCAAAAAAAAACTTTTTAGATATATATATACGAAACCATTTTTGTTTTTAATCTAGATAATGTTTTTGTAATGAAATAATAAATTTTAATCAGATTTTATATATAACTCGAAGGATATATCGCGGTTAAAATAACAAACGAACGATATCTCGCGAATTCGATTTAATAATAATAATAATAAAAGAAAACGTAAATTTTATAATTAAAATAATATTTTTTATAATAAAATGACAAAAAAGCAAAATTTTTTAACGGAAATCATGTTTTGAACTTAATAACGAAGCGTTCGATGTGAAAATTTTATTTAAATACCGCGAAAACAAAAATTTTAACCGTTAAAATTTCCGACGTTCGATTTAACGTTTTTTTATCAATTTCAAAAAAATTTTACCCCACACCACTAGCGCCACATCGAGTACACGTCATCGGTTTGCGTGAAATTTACAAATGGAGGATGCAAAAAAAAAAAAAACCGTTACGAATAATTGTCACCGTAGGTGTTGCAATTCGCATCAAACGACGGCATTTTATTAATTAATGATTTTTTCTTTTTTGGCTCGAGTTTTTACTTTAATTGTTTAAATAAGAAAACAAATTATAAGAAATCGTTAAATTTTAAAATTTTTATGATGTGAATAATGATACTTTTACCCAGGGGAAAAAAAAAACTTTTAAAAAAAAACTTACCTTTTATAAATGTACGTTTAATATCCATGATTATTCTAAAACATCTATGTGGAAAAAAAAAAAAAACGTTTTTCGATAATTTTTCTACTTTTTTTTTTTTTAATTATTAAAACATTTACCGAACTGCACAAAAAAAAAAAAATTCAAGACAAAAAAAAATTTTTTTTTTATATAAAGATGAGAGAGCGAATCGCGTAGATGTTCACCCGATGAAAGTCGAATGCTGACTGAGGGAAATTTGTCGCACGGAGTCGAATCTGAAACGAAAAAATGTTTTATTTTTTCACCGATAGATGTCTCAGTTGGCAAAATTGTGTATATATCTTCGAATAATAATAAGAATAAATAATTAACCGTTATTCGATATTCGTTATAAAAAAAAAATTTAAATTTTATTTATTAATATTTATAGAATTTATTTATTCGTTTATTTAAATTATACTCATTAATAATTTTATTATTAATTAACTAATTATAGAAATTATACGAAGATCGAGAGAGAGAAAAAAATTAATAATAATAATAAATTTAAAAAAAAAATGGACGAACGAAGGAGGGAGGGAATTAATTTTTAATTTTTTTTCTTTTTATTTCAAAATGAAGAATAAATAAGTCGTTAGTACTTTTTTTTTGTTTTAAAAGTAAAAACGTTTAATTACTACTAATTATGACGCGACAGTTAAAAAAAAAAAAAACTAAATTAATATTAATAAAAAAGTTTTAAACTCGAGACAAAAAAGAAAACATGTCTCCCCTCGTAAATTATTAATATTATTATTATCTTATTTTAATCGGTTTTATAAAAGTTTTTAATAATAATAATAATAAATTGTTCTTTTTTTGATTTCAAAGCGATATATCGATTATTCGAGATACGATAAAATCGAGTTTGAAAATTGTCGTTTGTCTATCGTAACGTCTATTCACAATTTTCTTTTACGCTTTATTGTTTTCTGTAATAAAAAATAAAAGTCACGTGATTAAAATGATTTAGTAGGTAAACAACCGCCATTTTGTTTTTAAATGAATTTTATTATTGTACACGCCATCTTGATTATTTAAAAAAGTAATCACTGTTATATTATTTAAAAAAAAAAAAAAATTTGTTTTGTTAAATTTACACAACGTAAAGTCATTCATTCATTCATTCATTCATTGAATGATAATTAAAATAATTTTTTTTCTTAAATTTAAAATCTGAATTCTTTATATTTTTTTGTCGGTTTTGTTTCTTGAATTTGTGCTCTTTTCCTTTTATTCTGAAAGAAAAAAATAAATAATAATAATAATAATAAAATGAAAACCATTTTAGTTTTTTTTATATGTATATAAACCTAAAAAACTCACCTTTTGTCTCGACACGTGTTCGACGACCATATCCGACAAATCTTCTTTTTGCAATTGCGATTGTTGTTCCCGAATTTGTTGTTCGTATCGAACAGCCATGGCATCCGTGTCGACCAAATCTAATTCTGATGGATCCAAAGCGAGTTCGACCATTCCCGATCCTCCGGCTCTTCTCGGGGGCAAAGGAGCACCGCTTCCCGTCGTCGTCGTCGTCGTCGTCGCGTTCGTCGGATTCATTTCGTAAACGTGTGTCGAAGCCATCATGGCTCCTCCTATTCTATCGACTCGTTTCTCGGGAAGGACTTGATATAATGCCGGCGTTTCCGATCTGTTTAAAATTAATTTTTAATTTTTAGTGACGAACCTACAAAAAAAAAAAAAAAAATCAATTGACTCACCCTTCCATGTCGCTTTCGATTTTCTTCTTTCTCAATTCGATTATTTCCGGTGTTTCTAATCCGGCGGGAATGGATGTTATGCCCGACGGAGTGACCAATCCTTCCGCCGGCGTCACCAATCCCGTTTCGTCTTCTTTCGGTTGTTCCTCTTCTTCCTCTTCCTCCTCTTCCTCGCTTTCCTCCGATTCCGATTCCAATTCTCCCCACATGGTGCGATCCACTTCTTCGTCTTCTCCCTCGGATGGAATAATCGTTCCGAGCGTTCCGAAAACGTCACCGTACAGGGGTTTGCCACTTTCGTCGACGGGAGGTTTTCCCCAACCGCCGGCGTGATACCCGAAAGAACAACCTTCGGGTATGGGAGCGTTCAAACCTGGAATTTTTAAATTGGGATAAGAGGGAGGAGGACCGTAACGCTGCATGGCAATCAACCAAGGCGGCGGAACCTGAAACAAATTTTTTTATGTAATTAAACCTGCAGGCATTAATACATTTTTGCGTGAAAACATTCGTCGTACCTTATGTGCACTCGGTCCAACCGGCATGCCCAAAGCTGTTCTTAATTCGTCCGTTAGATCCCCTGGTTTTTTCTCTTTTAATTTCGTCTCGAATTCTTTTCCTTCGTAATATAAATCACCGTGAATGGTCATTTTCGGTTTGGTCTGCCACCTGCAAACACACGCACACACATACAATCGTGAAAAACTACTTAAAAATACGGAATGCCAAGAGAAGTAATATGAAAGTTATTATCGATTGAAAACTTTTTCTTTTAGAGAAAATTCGATTCGAGTTTCCTTTGGGAAATCATCAAGTTAATATTTTTTAATCGATTTCAAAACTTATTTCTCCGGTTTTCTTTTTTTTTTTTTTAAATAAACTTTTATTCTCACTTGAAAAAGGCATCGTGAAGTTTTTGATAATCAATATCGATTTTTCCCAATTTGGGACGAGCTCTCTCTCTCATTTTGGCTTTCAACGTTCTTTGATCTTCTTTTTCCGTGAGCGCCGCTCTCATTTCCATGATTCCCGTTTTTTTTATGAAATCCGGAAGGTCGAACGGCGGTTTTTCTATTCCCCTTTTCCCTTGCAAATACTAAAAAAAAATGTTCTCAAATGAATAATCCATAAAAAAATTTGAATTTAATTCGATTTCTGAAATATTTGACCCATCTCACCTTTCTTTTAAAACACCAATGCCTGGGAACGGGTACCGTGTTTCTATGTGCTTTCAATTGGACTAATAATTTTGGATCTCTAGCGGTTACGTCGTGCATTTCGACGACATCTGGTCTGTTGACCAATTGCTTTAATTCTGCCACGCTCAACCTTGTTAATTTTTTCAATTTCCTTTTGGAAAGCTTGGGTTTTCCATCTTCACCTTTTTTCTAGAAAATAAAAAAAAAACATTTTTATATTTCTCGAATAAAATTATTTCCATTATTATTTTATTTCGAAAGTTACCTCATCATCTTCTTCTTCGTCAATGTCACCAGTTCCATCATCTTTTGGAGCTTTTCTTGGTCTTTCTTCCGATGTTCCAGAATCCGTTTTGGCATCAGATGATTTATCAATGTCAGATATTCGAAATATTTCAAAAATTTTTGCAAATTGTTTATACATCGGATCTAATTCATTCAAACCCAATGTTTCTGTAATGTATCTGAAACGAAAAACATTTTTCGATTAATAATAAAATTCAAAGAATAAAAAAATAAGTAGGTTTAATGATAAATGATAAAAGTTAAAGTACTTACTCTACTTCTACATCGACTTCATTCTCTTTATCTTTTTGATTTTTTTCTTCATTTTTTTTATTTTCCATTTTTTCCATTTCTAATTGTCTATCTCTTTTTTTCCTTTTTTTCTTTCTCTTATTTTTGGTTTCCTTTTTCTAAAAACAAATATAAATAAATATTTATGTATTTATTACTTCCCCCGCTTTAAGTTGTTAACCTAATTTAAATGATTTTTTAAAGTTTTTTTTTTTTTACCTGTTGAACCTGTTGTTCATTCACTTCTTTGTTGTTCTGTTGTACCGAGTTAACTCTTTCATCTCCTTCCTCTTCTTCGACTTCTTGATTATTAGAATTTTCAACATTGTTAGTTATGAGGTTATCATCGTTTTCATTTTTTTCCACTCTTTCATCATTATCATTTTTAGCAACATTCTTCTCATCATTATTATCAACCTCATCTTCTTCATCATCATCATCATCTAAAGTTAAATTTGAATATTTTTAAAATGAATAAAATTTTTAAAAAACGATAGCAGAAGTTAAAATGTGTTACAAACCATTTTCCTCTCCGCTAACACCCAACTCTTTAGCTCTTTCAGATTTAAACGCTAATGCTTGTTCCAAAGCTTGTGGTAATTTGAGTTCTTGATTTTTAACATCAAGAGGTACATCAACTTTCATCGTTAACAGAGATGGCAATGTTGGTGAAATTTGATTATCTATCCCAGGAGGAGGAGGAGGACTATCCTCTGGTCCAGGAATCGGAGGTTGTTGCATTTTTTTGCAATATTATAAGGGTAAAAACGCGTTTTTAAAAAAAAGTGACTTTAAATTATAACCTGAATGTTTTAATTACCCAGAAGAGTATAATACTCATACTTCCTGAACCATTTTTGGTACTCTAACAACACTTACAAGCCTATTTGTTATAAGTGCCGTAAATATTATTTTGATTAAAAAAAAAAAAAAAAAAATTAGACACTATTACGCGTAATTGTAAAAAATAAAATTATAAATAACTGCAAATATTTAAATTGAAATAACCAATATTAAGTCACAATTGCTAATGTTAAAAAAAAAAATACATTTAAACAATCACAAAGCTTTTCACATTTTTTTTACTAATAATAATAAAGTTTTATATTAAATTCACACCACTGCAAACAAAAAAAACTTTAATCAACTATTTAATAATCGTGATAACGCTAAAGTATTGGATAATAATCCAAAAGTAAAGTAAAATCTAAAATAAAATAATTTACCGATTACTTTAAGCATACATAAGCCGACAATGCGTTAGAAATTCTTCTGCCACGACTCCAAACTGATACTGTGCAATTATATAGTAAACTATTATAATATAAATATACAAAAATTATTTTTTTTAAATTTTTTTAATATTAACTTATTTTTATAAATTATATTTTGTACATTTTGATTTTCAAACGCATTTCATTATTTTTGTATACAGAAAACTGAAAGTTTAATTAATTTATTTTTATATATATTATTTATTATTTACAAGATGAGTATGAAGTAGGTTTGAAATTTTTTAAAATTTATATAAGTAAGAAGTAGTAGAGAGAGAGATGTAATAAATAAAGAAAATAAATTTATTACAGTGATACAGTAGAGCAGCCTTACGAAGGGCAAAAGTTTAAATCTTTTGATGCATTGAAAAAATATTTAGAAGAATATGAAGAAAAAAATTTTGTCAAATTTTGGATTAGAAGTAGTCACACGAGAAATTCATTTAAATCTAAAATATCTAAAACAATGAATCCAGATTTAAAATATGTTTGCATTAAATTTGCATGCATATTCGGTGGTGAAAAAATAAGATGCAGAGGTACTGGAATTAGAAAAAGATCAACTTACAGAGATCTAGGATGTCCTTGCATGATAAATGCAGTCGTCGGTGAAGATGGTAATCATGTTAGACTAGATACGGTTATACTTCAACACAATCATGTTGTTTGTAAAACATTGTATGATTCCATTAAAAAAACAAAAAGAAAAGGGCAAAAATTATTTAAAACAAATAAAGACATACCGCAAATAAATGAAATTGTTAATTATAATAATTTAGATATAGATACCAACAAAGTAGACAATTTAATTTCGCAGGATGTGTTTATTAATCCAGTCGGAAAAGATGATGATAATGATAAAGTTTTGATTGAAAATCAAGATTTTTTATTAAATCAATCTGAAACAACTGAAAATTATTTACAAAGGATTAAAGATAAATATGGAACTAATGTTAAAATTTTAGTCGTCGATTCCGAAACTGCTAACGATGAATATGATGATTTATCACCGATGGACAATGAAAAAGAAAACACATCTTTGGAATGTAGTTTCAAAGAAGGTGAGTGAGTCTCACATATTTTACTATTTACTACCATATTTTTAATAATTAATTAAACCAAGATAACATTTTTAGATTCTCTAAAAGTTTGCCGACTCTGTTTATCTTCGAAAGAAAAATTGACTCCTATTTTCAATCCGGATTTACCACTTAAAAGTACAGTTTTATCATTTAAAATAATGGGTTGTGCTTCGATAGAAATAAGTTGTGATGATGGCCTACCTAATAACATATGTAAAACCTGCGAACAAGATCTTGATATAGCTTATAAATTCAGAATCAGATGTGAAAATTCTGATTCCATTTTAAGAAAAACAAATCTAAACAAATTGGTGAGGGATTGAAAATTTTTTAAAGTTATAATAATGAAAATAGGTTCTTCTTAATGTGTTCCATTAACTTTCCAGATAAACCCCTCGGAAGAAAATAGTAATGGCGTCACTTTTTTAGAAGAACAGACTGATTGTGAAGTTGTAATGCAAGAAAATTTAGATTCTTATCAAGAGATATCGAAAGAAAATAATAATTCAAAGTCTGAAATGTTAAGCGATTACACACGACAGGAAAACATGTACTTACAATTTGATATTCCTTGTCCAGTTTGCGGATTAGAATTTGATAATTGTGAATCAACACTCAATCACTTGGATACCCATACGGAAAATGAAAATTTACTCCTTACTTGCAATTTGTGTAACGTTATATGTCTGTCTTTAAAACAATTACAAGATCACATCAAAGAACATTTAAACGAAATAAAACCAAATGTGAATAAATGTTCTCATTGTAAAAAATTACTGTCGACAGAGGAAGAACTTAGGGATCACGAAAAACAATGTCACGAAAACGACGGTCAGGTGAAAAAGGCAACGGAAATGAATTACCTGTGTAACATTTGCGGGAAAATATTGAAAACGAAAGACAGGTTCAGATCTCATAAAAACACACACGACGGCATCAGACCCCATATTTGCCTCAAATGCGGGAGAGGATTCGCGGACAGGAAAAACATGCATCATCATTACAACGTGATACATTTAAAAAAACCTAAACTCGAGTGTCCGGTGTGTCAGAAAAAATTTTACACGAGAACGAAAATGAAATCTCACATCACAATGCACTACGGAGTCAAACCCTTTTCGTGCGACGTTTGCAACAAAACGTTCAGATTGAAAATGAACATGATCAAACATAAGAAAACGCATTCGAACGATCGTCCTCACAAATGCGATAAATGTCAAGCCGCATTCATAGACAAAAACATGCTCAAAAGACATTCGTACATACACGGAGGAATACGACCTTTTCCCTGTCCCATTTGCGGTCATAGATTTTCCGTAAAGTTTCATTTGAAAAAACATTTGGAAAAGGGAAAATGCTGTTCGAAAAATGCCGTTACGACCATAACCGGGACACCGGATAATTATCAATGGGTCGAAGAATTTCAACAACCGGAAGTTAATTTCGCGGGAAACGAATGTTTGATTGTTTACAAAGCGAGCGATGGGATTGGAGAACAAAATTCGGAAAGTATCGCCGTAGATATATTACAACAATATCCACAAAATACAAATTCGTAGTAGCCGCGCGTTCACAAATAACAAGAGTTTATAAAACTACGCGAAAAAATGCCTCGTCGATAGAGCGACGTACGAGCGCAATGTTTTTTTTTTTTTTTTTTTTTTAATAAACTTTTTTGTTTCTACGCGTTAAATTACGAACATTCTAATTTACATAACGTGTAATTATACGAATTTAAAAAAAAAAAAAAAAGTAATATAATTTATACATAATTAAAAAATTGTTTTACGTACTTTTTTTTTTTTTTCTAACATTGACATTAATCGTCGGTCCCATAAATCGTAAGTTCAAATGAAATTCATCGAATTCAAAAAAAAAAAAAAAAAAAAAAAAATTATAAAAATTCGCAACCGGCAAAATTTTTCGGGTCAATCAATTCAAAATAATAAATGCATGATACTAACCAGTCAAAGGGTAATGTTTTCATGTGCGACATGTTGTATTTCGGTTGAGGATTCCATTTTTCACTCTGATAAATGATAAAATAAGATGTTTCACATAGAGATCCGGTGGTGTTGGCGTGAAATGGAAGCGTTTTCTCCAAAGCCAAACTTTCAGGATCCGGACAACGTTTTAATATAACGCCACCATTTTTTTCAACCAATTGTTTTACGTCTTCTTTTCGTGCCGTTATGTTTTTTATGTTGTAACATTCGAAAACGCCTCCGAAAAAAAAATGACATCCGGTAAACAGACCCGGAAGTTGATTTTTTTTATTTAATTTTCCTTTGGCAAAACCTGAATATTTGTCGTCGGACGCTTCGTAGAAACTAGCCGATTTTAATGAATTATCTCTTATACTTTCTTTTGCCCCTAATAAAACAAATGTTTAAAATTATTATTAATAATAATTTAAAATTGTATTTATAAGACATTTTTTGAAAATTTTCATACACTCGACGGTAACCAACGAACATCCGGAAAGAACAGAAGAAATAAATCCCCAAGTCATTTCTAATTTTTCATCAGGTATAATAATATGAGTCGGTGAAGTTTTCCCCCTGAAATGTTAAGAAAATGTCAATAAAAACATTTTTTAATAGGATCAGGATTACAAACAATTATTACTCACGTTAACGAAGAAATCATTTTCAAATTAAATTTATCAACAAATTTATTAACAAGTTTTTCATCTTCAATACATAAATAATGTTGATAAATAATTAAATCTCTCACGTCGTTTTCTTGACAATTACTAACATTCGACACATTTAATTTAGAATTTTCAGAAGAGTTTAACAATAATTCTTTTAAATCGGAAAGATTGTATTTGGTAACCAAATCCCTTTAAAAAAATTTTATTATAGGTTATTATCATTCAAAAAGTTAAATTCAATTATTAAAAACAAAAATTAATCACACTCGAGTATTAATTTTTTTTTTTAATTAATAAATACTCACATGGGAGTTTCTTTAAAAATGTTCATAGCATTAATATCTGCTCCATAATTTAAAAGCAATTCGACAACTTTTCTATTACCTTTGGCTATGGCTTCATGAAGAGCTGTTGTATTTTCCAAACCAGGTATATTAACATTGGCACCATTATCTAATAAAAATTTAATCACTTCCGTATTTCCAGAAAATACAGAGTCATGCTAAAAAAAAAAAAAAAAAAAACAAAGACATTAGGTAAAATCAATCATGCGAATTTCATTTAACTCATGCGATAAAATTATTAAATATTTTAAAAATTACCAATGGAGTCCAACCAGCATTGTCTTTTGCATTAAGATTGGCACCTGCATCGATTAAATTTTTCATGACTTCAAAATTTGATTTTTTACACGCTAAATGCAACTGAGTTTCTCCTTTTGGATTACGTTTGTTTATGTTAATTTTAGGCGTAGTTTTACAATTTTCATTTTTTCGAGTCAAATTAGGTTTTTTTATCGGAGTCACATTCGAATTCGATGGTGAAGTTTCTTTCGATTTTAGTGATCTTTTAGATGATGAACTTCTACCCCTTGAACTTTTTCTAGTTTTTGTCGATGATGTAGAGGGACCATTAATAATTTCATTTTTATTCGAAATATTTTTTTCGAATTCATTTTCAGTACCATTGGTTGTTGATTTCGACTCATTTGATTCTTCAGGCACATTGTCAACTTCCAAAGTTTTTACAGTTGTCTCTTCTACAGATTTATTATTGTTAATGATATTTTCATTATTTTTTATCTTTTTACTTTCTTGTATTTGAGCAATTTCTAATTTTTTCTGTATACAACTTTCATATATACTTGTAATGCTGTCCATGGAAGGCAATTCAAATTTGAATAAACTCGAGTACAAATGTAAAATACCTTTATCATCACTAATTTTTAAAGGCTGGTCAAGTGGATCTTGACACATTGGACACACAGTTAAATTACCCACACAATTTTCACAAAAAAAATGATCACAAAGTCTATAAAATAACATTGAATCTTCTGTTTTCATTTCTGAACTGCAATGACAAATATTCAAAAAAAAAAAAAAAAAAAAATTAAAAGCATTAAATTAATAAGAGTATATACTATCGATAATAATAGTATTAATAAACATATATTACCATTTTTGACACTTCAAAACGTCTCTAAGTTTATTAATAGCATTTTTAACTCTATTAAAAACATTATCCATGTTGCTTTTAATCTAATTAATTAAATTTAGCGCCAAGTAAATCTTTTTATAATTTTAACGTGGCCGGAAGATGGCGGGTTTAAAAAAAGCGCGGAATTTTTAATAATCATCATTATTATCGTTTGAAAAACTTTATGTAACATTGAATTATTAATAATTTCAAATAATGTATTAATATGATACGGTAATTTTAACGAAAATAAGAAAAGGTTTATTGTAATTTATAAATTATACGGTTTACATCAACATATTTTGAAATATTGTTCTCAACTGTATTAACTGTCATTCTTAGTTTCTAAAATATTTTCCGTTTTTTGTAATTTCGTTTCATTAAAATATTTATTATAATTAAAAACTTCAATTTTTTCAAATTTTTTATCGAAAAAATCTAATCCTAATTTTTTCGAATCGTTTTCCTTAACGTCGTATTTCAAAACGAGAAGAGGATGATTTTCAATTAAAACCGTTATTCCAATCATGTGTTCAAACGGATGATAATGCATGCAACCGCTTAATTCCGTCATACGATCATTCGGAAATAAATTATTATAAGAAGCAAAAAATTTTCCCGTATTAACTTCCCAAACACCAATGTTACCATTTTGACAAAATGAAAATAAATACGAACCACATGGGGTTAAAGTTGAAACAGAGCGAACGCAAGAACTTGACAATGATTTGTACGTTTGTAATATTATTCCAGATACAAAATCGACTAAATATGAATTTTGCGATCGAACAGAAATAATTATTCTTCTTTGACTTGATTGTACGGCTATAAAATCAATAACTTTATTACAAGTTTCAGGAAAAGAAAGTTTTTTTTGCAAAATCCAAGAGTTATCGATAAGTTTTCTAATCATAATGAATCCCAAAGAATCACCTGATATGAGTAAAGAACCGTTACATAAAACTAAACAACTGATAAATCCTGAATGACCTCCAATTTCTTCGACTAAATTAAATTCTTCTTCTGTATTTTTACACCAGTATCGAATCAAATGATCTTTTCCACCTGTTATGACTTCTTCATCTGTCACCCATCTTCCACAATATATAAATGATGGATGGGGTAGTGTGAATAGGGGATTTTTTTGATTTAAACTCCATATTATCCCCTGACAATCGTTTGAAACACTTAGTAAATATTTATCATTAAACGACCAATCAATTTCATATATGTATCCTATGTGACCTGTTAAGTGATTAACTTCTTCACCGGATATAACATCATAAATAAATATTTTTGAACTCATACCGGCTGCTATGTAAATACCACTTCTGCTAAACTGCAAGCAAGTAAAACTATTTTTTCCAAAACCGAAAGATTTATGAACCTTATTTGGAATTTTACACGATTGAGTCGGAAGTCTTGACCATTTGAAAATTTTCAATAAATTTTTTTTTGATTCATTCGAAGAAGGAGGAGGAAGAGCATCATCAGCTTTTAAATTATTTTCTTCCTCAGAAAATTTCCTTCTGCCTTTTTGAATTTCAGGTGATATTTGTGTGATCTTATTTGAAACAATTTCTTTTATTGATATTTCAATAAAACCAGGGATTTTTTTTAATTTGTGTTCCGAATACAAATGATAAACCTGAAATAAATTAAAATTGTTTTTTTTTTTTTAAAAAGTAAATGATACTCATTAAATAAATAAATGAATGAATGAATGAACATTACAATTAACTCACATTACAATTTTGATGAGATATTTTACATTTTTTTCTTATTTTATAAAGTTGAAGTTTTAAATTGACATTTAAATTATTGCTACCATCAGATGCTAAAGGACTTATAAAAGCAAAAGCAATTCTTTTCTTATCTAAAAACAAATAAGAGAGTTTTAAATTGTTGTAAATAGTTAAAAATTATAAAAATTAAATTATAAATTTTTTAAAATGCACTGCGTCGACCTGTTTCATTATCTTCTTCATTGAAACATTTATATATGTCTAAAATAATTATTTTATTTTTCGAATTCAATTCGGAAAAATCTTTGTGAATGACCAATAATTTCCACCAATTCGATGAAATTTGCCTGGAAAAAAATCAATTAATTAAATTTTTTAAAAAATGTAAAAATTAAATAATTCTTAATTGTTTTACCTATTGACATTTTTAACAATGTTTTGTTCCAAAATGAAAGGACTTTTATAATGGTTAAGGTTTGAATTTGATGAATTCGCTTCAATACAAGAACCTAAAACTTTATCAATAAAATAACCTTCTATTTTAATTTGATGTACGGATATGTCAGGTTCTAAATAATGAAATTTTCCAATAAAAATTCCAATTAAATAAAAATTATCCATTTTTCTCTTAATTAAATAAAAAAAAAAAAAAAAAAAAAAATTGACAAGTTTTTACTTTTTTTTCTCTCTCGGTATTTTAGATAAACTACTTGTTTAAGATTTGGTTGTCATGACGACAAGAATATCATAAACACAAGCAGTTTGATATTATTATTACGTTATGTGTAAGACATTTTGTTTTTTTTAAAAAATTATGTACAAATATTAATTTTTTCAAGAATTAAATTATTTAAAAATGTTTTATGAAAAACAAAAATCAAATAATGCATATTAATAATTAAGCAAATTTATTTTAAATAATTTTAAAATTTTCTTATTATAAATTTATAATGATAATATAAATAAATAATTTGTATTAAAATAATGGCATTTGTACTTAATAAGGGGGAAAAAAAAAAAAAAAAAACAAAAAAATATTTGGATTTATCACAGTCGAAATTCAAATGCTTACTCAAAGAACTGTGCTATACTTTCGATAAAAAACAAAATGGATTAAATGTTTTATAAAATAAATAATTAACTGTGTTTTTTAAATATGTCAACCCACTAAGTAATAAAAATGTTTTAAAGTATTCGATAAAAAAAAAAAAAATTCTGTGATGGAAAATGTAATTTTTTTTTTTTTACATTCGAATAGTAATAATAATTTACTTTGAAAATGTCACACACCCTATTCTTACAAATTTGTAAGCATAAATTACAATGAAAATGCATTGAATTCTTAATAATAATTCATTTTTCATTTATACATCAGTCGATTTTTTGTTTTTTTTTTTTGTGCAATAAAGGTTTTAGCAAAAGTGCATTTAATAAAACATAAGAAATAAAATAATAATAATAGGAACCACTTTGAAATCTGATTTTACTCCTAACATACAATATTTAAACATACTAACAAAATAAATAAATAAATAATTGAAATTTGTCTTATCACAATGTGAGTTCCATAATGGCATTCACAATATCATTTTGATTATTTTTCAAAGCCTTTATGGCTTTACCACGAGAAACCATAGCCTGAGACATAACTAGCTCGATATCTTTTTCTTCAATTCCAGTTTCGTCAATATCTTCTTCCTCTGATTCTTCTTGTATGGGTGCAACTGCAGCATTATTATCACCCGATGCTGCCGGTTGGGGTGCTTTGAATTTTTCAGCAGCGGCTACCTGAGCTTGTTGACTTAAATCTTCGATTTTGGCTTCACCGAAAACAATATACGTGTCGGAAGCGGGATTTTTATAAACGTCCGGCTTATTTATAACAAATAATATATTTTTAGATTTTCTAATTGTTACTCTATTCACGCCTTGAACGGGTTTTAATCCCAATTTCGACATAATTTTTCTCGCCTTTTTTTCTCCCCGACTTTGTTTCGCTTTTGAAACATCGAGCGGTAAACTAGTAGAAGTGGATTCGGGGAATGTTGAACTTGTTGTAGCTGCAGAGTCTACTAATTCGGGCAAAGAATCGTCTGAATCAGAATAATTACTCCATCCGACAGCATCTTTTCCTTGTGATATAGAAGACGTCGGTTTGTCTATTTCTGTCATTTCTGGCATAATAATCTAACACCGGACTATCAAACAAGACTTAATACTAACAATGGCGTCTATCAGACCGCCAACTTTTACTAAATAAACTAATTTTTGAAAAATTCCAATAAATATATTTACATTTAGTATAATAATTTTTTTTTAAAGATATTAAAATATATAACAATACAAGTTTGTATATCAATACGGCGTTTAAGAAAAATTAAAAATAATGAATAGATTTTGAAATAATCAATGCATGGATGATGAGTTTATGAAAATTTTTGCTGTTGGCAACAGTATCGGTTAAATATTAAGCAATCGCATTGTGATGCTTCATAACTGGTGTTTTACCGTATAGTTTTGCTAATTTTAGTTGTTTAAGTTAGTTAATATTAGTTTTGTTTGTTTGATTGCTTTAGTTTGTTAAATTATATTAATTTTTTAAATGACTTTTATTAATAAATTATATAATCTTTACCTTATAAATAATGAATTTTAACTTTTCAAATACATCTTCATTTCCTTCTTCAAATACACCGACCCTCAACTTTGGTTCATCCACAACTGCAAAACGTAAGAAAAAATATTTTATTTTTTTAGTAAAATAGTATTATTTATAGTTATTTTACGTATGATGTAGCTTTCGGATCAGCAGTTTCTACATTAGGTACAAGCTCTAATACTCCATCATTTGGGGCTTCAACAGGCTCGGTTTTTGGTAATACATCTGCAGCTCCTACATTTGGCAGTACTTCATCTAGTTTTGGCACAACTCCTGCATTCGGTACTACTAATGCTGCTCCATTATTCGGTTCAACATCAACTGCTCCTGCATTTGGAACTTCTAATGCACCTACCTTGGGTACAACCGGAACAAGCTTTGGTAATTACCATTTACGATATACTGATATTGAATGACATTAAAGGAATAAAATTTTTTATAATTATATGTGCTAAAGGTTTTGGAGGTTTCGGTTCCACTGGACAAACAACATCAAGTGGTTTAACTGGATTCGGCTCATTAGGAACTACAAATCCTACTTCAGGAACAACAGGTTTCAGTACATTTGGTTCTTCAACACCAAGCACTGGTTTATTTCAAGGTTTTGGTTCGACAAATACTGCACCAGGTAAAAATGTAATTATGATAACAGTACAATCCATTTTCCCCTGCACATTTGTTAAATTACAATCATATTAATATAATTAAATTTTAGGAACAGGTTTAACAGGATTTGGAACTGGGTTAGGTACAAAGCCAGCTACTACATTTTCATGGGGTTCTTCCAACTTTAACCTGCAACCACAACAAAATACAATAGATCCTAATCAAGCATTGTACAATGCAGTATTCAATTGTCAAGTGTTTGGAGATGAAAGGGATAGAACTTTGAGCCGATGGAATTTAGTACAAGCTTTATGGGGAACTGGAAAAGGTTGTACATTCATAAGAATAATATCAAATTAATAAATAATATATTTTTATTAAACTCGACATTAACTTTTTTTTGTTTAGGGTATTATAGTCAACAAGCTCCACCGGTAGAATTTAATATGAAAAATCCATTATGTCGATTTAAAGCAGTTTGTTATAGTAAAAGACCCAGAACGGAAAACAAAGATGGTTTGGTAGCTCTCATATTTAACAAAAAAGAAAGCGAAATAAGGTTTTTATTATAATTTTAAACAAAAAATTATTTTCAGAAAATCTATTTATTAAATATAATAATATTTTTTATTATTTTAGAAGTTTAGAAGCTCAATTGCTCACAAACCTAAATAACATATTAGGAAACAAATGTAATTTAGTACCTTCTGTAGAAAGTATAAAAGCATTTTCCGAAACAAAAACACTAGTGATCATTTATGTCGAAGAAAAAATTGTTTCTTCACCAAACAGGAAAATTCCAGGTAAGAGATTTTTCAATTTTCTAATTTTGCAGTCTCATGTTTAATGCACTAATTTTATATACTGCTTCTTATTAAAAACTACTATTATTGGTGTAGCTCTCGAACTGTCTGCATTTTTAACTCAACCTATGCAAAAACAACAATTAACAAATCTTCAAGTAGAAAATATATATCCGCAAGTTGATCCTGGTCAAGAGTCGTTAAAAGAATATTTGGATAATCCGCCGGCAGGTAAATAATGAGTTGAAATTTTTAAAAATAATTAGAAGTCAAATGAAATGATTTTAATTAATTATTATTCAAAGGTTTCGATGCGAGACTCTGGAAACAAGCTCAAGAAGATAATCCGATGCCTGACAAACTTATTCCCGTGCCTTTGGTTGGTTTTGCTGACGTACGTTGGAGAATGAAGTGTCAAGAACAGGAAACGGCTCTACATCAAGCTTTCCTTGATAAAATAGCCGAAGAGGTTGCTGATTTACAAAGGAAACACACAGAAACATTAGCCAAAATATCCGAATATAGATTAAAGTAAATTTTTTTTTTACACTCTAATAATTTAATTCATCGTCTAGAAAAAAAATTAAAATAATTTTTATTTTTAGATTTTCGGAACTTCAACATAGAATTTTAAAAATAATGATAATACAAGAAATATCTAGAAAAATGGGTTTATCACTTTTACCGGAAGAAGAAAAATTAAAAACTCGTTTCGAAGCTGTGTCCGCGACGGTTAATTCAGCTTCTTTTAAGGTAATAAATTTTGTCCGTTTTTACATTATTCGTTACCTTTTTAAAATTTTAATTTTATTATTATTATTGTTGTTCTTATTCTTAGAATCGTTTAGCTACACTTACGGAAGAAGTTAAATCTCATTCTAAAAGTAATAAGGAACCACAAAGGTATAAAATGGATTCCGATGTGATAGCCGACATTAAACAGGTAACGACGCGGGTATTAAAAATTTTGTAAAAACCAATGAAAAAATAAGTAAAACAAAATTTCCTTTTAATCATTACAGTTTTTAACGATGGAGCAATCAGGTATGACACACGTAATAAATATAATTCAGGCTGATTTGTCAGATATAAAACATATAAAAGATGGAATGCTGAAAATTCTTCAAGGGCAAATTCACTAATTTTTACCTTGCGTATTATTTGACATTATGTTAAAAACGATTAAAAAAAAAAAGAAACAATGAATTTTTTATAATTTTTGTATATAAATAAAAGAAATCAATATTTATAATTTGAATAATTACTGGATAAATTATTTATTTAAAAACTTACCTTAACTCAACCGCGTCACAATTAAACTTTTGAAAAAAATTTGTCGTTACTATTACGAAACCTGAAATAATTAATTAATTTTCAAAAGTTGGCAATTACGGTGGCTTGTCATGTGATTTCACGTGATCTGCCATTACTTTACCTTAAAGTTTAATAAAATGTCGATCTCAGCAGTTCAAGCAAATCGGGAACATGTTTTGGCAGTTTCCCGAGATTTTATTTCTCAACCAAGATTAAGTAAGTCTTTCTACATATTTTTCATTAAACATTTTCTCAGTATGAATTAAATACAAGACCTGAAAATAATAAATAAATGTAAGAGATCAAAGTTAGTGTTGTGTACCCATCAGTAAGTAAATTTAAGTCTCGAATAAGTTTTATAAATTCTAATACAAATTTGACTTTTTAAAATTGTTATTTAATTAAAATTAAAACAAAAAATACTTACTTCAAAGTAATAAATGAGTATTCATTTTAAAAGACGATCATTTTCACTTTAAGTGGGATAGATGTACCAGATATCGATCAGCTGACTTGATGACAAAATGAAAATTTTTAAAATGAAAAAAAAATTTATTTGTAATTTTATGGTTCGCAAACGATTCGAATTCGATTTTTTAAATAAAATCTTTTTATTTATTTATTTTTAAAGCTTATAAAACTGTTTCGGGAGTTAACGGACCACTTGTTATTCTTGACGATGTTAAATTTCCTAAATATAATGAAATTGTTCAACTTCGTCTTGCTGATGGCAGTTTTAGATCAGGACAAGTTCTCGAAGTCAGTGGCTCGAAAGCAGTAGTTCAGGTAAAATATTAAATAAATTGTATTTTTTACTCTACACAACTAACTACCTTGCTGTTTTATGGTGTTAATGATTGGAGGTTGAAAGTTCTGATTGAGTAATACTAATAAATAATTTATTGTAAAAATGACTTTTAGGTATTTGAAGGTACTTCTGGAATCGATGCCAAAAACACATTATGTGAATTCACAGGTGATATTTTAAGAACTCCTGTATCGGAAGATATGCTCGGAAGAGTATTTAATGGATCTGGAAAACCTATCGATAAAGGTCCTCCAATCTTAGCAGAAGATTTTCTTGATATTCAAGGTTAGTTTAAAAATTTCCCATTATGTTTAATATAATATTACTAATATGAACAATTATTATTTAAAATGAAAAAATAATTACCTTGTTTACTTTTTTGAAACAGGTCAACCGATTAATCCATGGTCGAGAATATATCCAGAAGAAATGATTCAAACTGGTATAAGTGCTATAGATGTCATGAATTCCATTGCCAGAGGTCAGAAAATACCAATTTTTTCAGCAGCTGGTTTGCCACACAATGAAATTGCTGCTCAAATTTGTCGTCAAGCCGGATTGGTCAAGCTTCCTGGAAAAAGTGTTTTAGATGATTCGCAGGATAATTTTGCCATTGTTTTTGCTGCCATGGGTGTAAATATGGAAACGGCTAGATTTTTCAAACAAGATTTTGAGGTAATAATATTATTATTATTATTATTTTTAAATCATCGCCACAAAAGATGTTATTGTTTAATGTGGAAATGTAATCAATAGGAAAACGGTTCGATGGAAAACGTTTGCCTTTTCTTAAATTTGGCAAATGATCCGACCATCGAAAGAATTATCACACCACGTTTGGCACTTACTGCTGCTGAATTTTTGGCTTACCAATGTGAAAAACACGTTTTGGTCATTCTCACCGACATGAGTTCGTATGCGGAAGCTTTGAGAGAAGTATCCGCGGCTAGGGAAGAAGTTCCCGGACGTCGTGGTTTCCCCGGTTACATGTA
The DNA here is from genome assembly GCF_000006295.1 of Pediculus humanus corporis. Taxonomy (NCBI): domain Eukaryota; kingdom Metazoa; phylum Arthropoda; class Insecta; order Psocodea; family Pediculidae; genus Pediculus; species Pediculus humanus. The sequence continues at coordinate 232,526 of NW_002987236.1, read as the reverse complement.
CACGGATTTGGCAACCATATACGAGAGAGCCGGAAGAGTGGAAGGTCGTAACGGTTCGATAACTCAAATACCCATTCTTACCATGCCGAACGATGATATAACTCATCCTATCCCCGATTTAACCGGGTATATTACGGAGGGACAAATTTACGTCGATCGTCAACTTCACAACAGACAGGTTGGGTTTCATTATACACTTATCTATTATTATTATTATTTTAATTACAAAAAGTTGAACCGCCGTGTTAAATAATGTATTAGATTTATCCACCCGTCAACGTACTACCATCATTATCTCGTTTGATGAAATCTGCCATTGGTGAGGGTATGACGAGAAAAGATCATTCAGACGTATCGAATCAATTATACGCATGTTACGCCATTGGAAAAGATGTTCAAGCAATGAAAGCCGTGGTCGGAGAAGAAGCTTTAACGCCAGACGATTTACTTTATTTAGAATTTTTGAGCAAATTCGAAAAGAATTTCATAACTCAAGGTTTGTTACTCTATGGCCAAGTCTCTCAGTACATTTGAAATTCTCTGAAAAATGAAACTTTCTATTTTTTTTTTTTTTTTTTTTTTCTTAGGAAATTATGAAAATCGTACGGTTTTCGAATCCCTCGACATTGGTTGGCAACTTCTTCGAATATTCCCGAAAGAAATGTTGAAAAGAATTCCAGCGACTACACTTGCTGAATTTTATCCAAGAGATTCTCGTCATTGTCAAGTCAAATAAGAAAAAAAAAAAAAACAAAAAAATTTATTTTTTTTTTTTATTATTGTTTTTTTTTTTTTTTTCTCATTATTCGTCTGATTCGCGTGCATTCCACACTTTTACTTAATAAAAAAAAAAAAAGTTAATAAATAAATGTAGTTAGTAATTGTTAATATTAATAAATAAATAAATAAATCTCGAAATGAATGAAAGGAATGCGAGACGAAGGACCCGAAAATGGTTTTGGTATATTTTGAGCTTTTAAACACGTTTTTTCGCCCATTACGTTAAGTTAATAATGTTTATGTAATTCATCTATATGTTATCCGATTGTTATCGATTTTAAAAAATTGATTGATTGATTTATCGATTGATTTATTGATTGTTAATTCGTTCGTTCGTTCGTATCGCATTCAATGAATAGTTTTAGGGTGTTTATTCATCCACAAATTTTTTTTTTTTTTCTAAATTAAAACGTGATTCGATGTGCGCGTGTAAAATTCAATTTTTTTATCGTCAAAATTTTGTAAAAATGATAATAATAATAATTGTACTTAGAACATTTTTAGCGAAAATTAATAAATAAATGAATAAGTTTTGTTATTATTAATATTATTAATAATTTATAAAAATCGCACTAAAATAAGAAAACAGTATTTTATTTTATTTTATTTTATTTTTTGTATGTTCCCTTTAAAAAAAGTGATGATGATGATGATGATGAATTTTCGCTAAAAAGTTTATTATTATTATTATTATTATTATTAATGGCTTACATAATTAATTATTATTTATATAAATATATACATAAAATCTTGGTTTATATTTAATAAATGTAGAAATGTTATTTATGTGGTTATGATATATATTTACGAAATAAAAATATAATATTTGTTGTAATTTTTTAAAATTTATTTTATTTTCCCGCCATTTTTTTTTTTTTAAATAACTATTTCCGGTTTTGTTTTTCCACGGAAATAAAATACTGGTCGAGAAAATAAATGTTAATGATAAAGGTAAAATGGAAAATTTTTATATATTTAAATGTTATTTAATTGTTATTTAATTGTTAATTTATTAAATATATTTATTAATTTACAAATAATTAAACCAATAATAATAATAATAATAATAATAATATTTATTATTAAAAATCGATTCGAAAAAAACGGAAGACGTAGTAATTATTATTATTATTATTATTATTATTATTATAATTATTACCTTGAAAGTGAAGATTAAGACGACGACGACGATGATAACTATGATGATGACGACAAACAATATAAACAAACGGTTTAATTAATCAATGAGCAGAGACGACAACAACAACAACAACCAACAACCAACAATAACACCGATTAGTAAATAATAAGTTATTATTTCCGCTATCCCCGTCCGTCGTAAACATTGTCCGTTATTTATAAGTGACGTCATCACGGGGAAATTTGTCGAAATTGCGTCCTGAAAAGAAAAAAAAAAAAAAAACTTAAGAGTATCAATGCAGATGATGATGATGATGATGATGATGATGATGATACAATAAAAATCGGTGAGAATGATAATGATAATAATAATAATGATAATAATTACCTTTAAAAAGCGCAGCAGCAACTTTGAAGTCTTTTAGCACAGGCTGAAAATAGAAAAAAAAAAAAAAGAAAAAATTTTTTTTTTTTTAAAATAAAACGTCCGCCATTTTTATTTTGTTTGCTAAAATAATTTTTCGGATAGTTTTTTCAAGATGGAAATTAATAATTATTATTATTAATTAGAAAAGAAAACGTTATTTAATATACTATTACTAATAATTTTTATTATTTATTTAATAACAATATTAATTTCATTGTAATCGTTATGGTGGGTTTGTGTGTGTGTGTGTGTATGTGTTTGTATGGAAGGAATATTTAGGAGATTTACTGGACAAAATTATTAATAATAATAATAATAATAAATAAATAAATAACACGATAATATCAACAACAATAACAATAACAACAAAAAATTAAAAATAAATCATTTATAATTTTTTTTTTTTTTTTTCATTTCGTCATCACGGATAATTTAATTTTAAAAGAAACAAAAGAAGAAGAAAAAGAAAACAAACACAGAAAAGTTAATTAAAACAAAATAATAATAATAACAACAAGAACAACAACAACGACAAACTCAAATTAAATAACACAGAAAATAATTAATTATTATTATTATTATTAAGATTAAGATTATAATTATAATTAATAATAATAATAATAAAGTTATTAAAAACGCGCGCGTGTTGTGTGTTTTGTTTTCCTTTTTTTTTTAATCCATTTCAACGAAATTTTTTTATTCTATGACTCGCGTGTCGCCATCGTGACAATCATATTATTAAAATTATGTGACGTCATCAGTTTCATAATGGACGACGCGCATGAAAGCAAATAATAACAACCTTTTTTTTGTTTTTTTATATTTTCAAAATAAAAATTAATTAATTATTATTTAAAAAATTTTTTTTGTGTGTGTTTGTGTTTTTTATTTAATCGTTTTTATATTTTTGTTAACAATTAATTATAAATTATTAATTAATTAATTAATTAAAAACAAACGAACGCTTCGATTGTTAATAATTTACAAATGTAAGGTAAGTGTATATATAAATTTTTTAATCAATTTATTATTATTATATGTAACGCGAAAATGATAAAACGATTAATAATAATAATAATAATACACTTAAAATTCTAACTACTCAATTATTTATTTAATTAATTACTTAATTATTTTTTAATAATAATAATATTAATATAACGAATCACAAACATCAAACGCTATAATGTTAATATAATAATTAATAATCGCAGACTTGAAATTTTTCAGTATTAGTACTACTACTAAACTCAAAAAATAACATTAATAATGTACATAAATAAATAAATAAATAACTTATTATTATCATTAATGTTAATATACATATAATTACCTCGATTCTTGCTTATTTTTTATTATTATTATTTTTTTTTTTATAAATTATTATTATTATAATCTCAACGTACGTTTTTTTTTTTTTGTGAATAAACTAATATTATTATTATTAATATATTTAAAGCTATGTATATATATATTAATTATTATTAATAAGTGCTTTTAAAAATTTCAACGAGTGCATAATAAAATAAACGGCACACTAAACGCATACTTATATTTATATATATATATATATATATAATGAAAAATTATTATTATTATTATTAATAAATATGTTTTAAAGATGTTTAATTAATTAACGAGATAAAAACAATTTATTTTAATTACGTAACGGTTTTTTTAAAAAAAAAAACATTCCCGAATTTTCGAATTCATAAAAAAACAAACCAAACACTTTGCTTGCTTTCTGTTCGACGACGGTTACTTTTTGAAATTCGAGAACGTAGGGAAAAAAAAATATCACGTGACTCGTTACGTAATCGTGACGCATAATAACATACGTTTATAACATTTAAATCTAATAACGAACTATGATAAACGCTACGCTTAGCAAAATTATTTTAAAATTTTATTTATTAATTATTATTAATATTATTAAAGCCATAGAAACCGTTGAAAATGAAAAAAAAAAAAAAAAAAAATTAATTTTTATTTAGTTGTTATTATTTAGCTTTCGTCGAAATATATCAAATAAAAAAATACAAACAAACGAACGAACGAGCGTTACAAACCCAACGAATTAAAATTTCAAACTAAAGAAAGTAAACAAAAAAAAAAAAAAGAAAATGAGGGAAATTTTTTCCCTGCAACAACAAAACATTAAAAAGAGAAAAAAATTCCGCTTGATGGACGACGAATGAATTATTTATTATAAAATTAAATAAATAAATAAGAAAAAAAAAGTTTTTTTGTTTAGATTCGTTAACGAACAAAATTTAAAAAAAAAAAAAATCAATCAACCTTTTTGTTAACAAAATATTTAAAGAAAAAAAAAGAAAAAGAAAAGAAAAGAAAAGAAAATTTTTTTTTTTACTTAACGGAAAAATTATAATAAATTGGTTATTTTAATATTAATAAGGGTTAATGCTATTAGTGATGATAATAATAATAATCAATGAGGGGTTATGTTTTGTTTGTTTTGTTTTGTTTTGTTTTATCCTCCATTATTAATAAACAATTTTTTTTTGTTTTTGTTTTTTTTTTTTTGTTAACATTATAAATTACTTATTATACATATATAATTTTTTTTTTATTAATTCTACAACACAAGATATACATTTAATAATCTAATTAAAATTTTTTTTTCTGTCTAAAAATACCAACAAAAAAAGAAAAAAAAGAAAAAAAATTTTTCTTTTTAAATTTACAATAACAACAACAACATCAACAAAAACAAAATTAATTAAATAAATGAATAATAATAATAGTAAAAGTAATATTAGCAGTAGTAGTAGTAGTAAGAATAGTAATAGTATTAGTAATAGTAATAGTAATAGTAGTAATAATAATAGCAATAATAGTATTGGTATTAGTAATAATAATAATAGTAAGAAGAAAAAATCTTTTTTTAAAAATCATTCAAATATAATTGTAAAAAAAAAAAAAAGAAAATGGCGATCAACGACAAATAAAATTAAAACAAACACTTTTCTTTTTTTTTAAATATTTTTTTTTATTTGGGGGGGGGGGGCAAAAGAAAACAACCAAAAATTGGTTTCGATTTTTGAATAAATCGTAAAGAAAAAAAAAATTTTTTTTAACATCGTCGTTCATCGCCATTTTGTTTGAATTTTTTTTTTTTTCGTTTTAAAGAGACGTCGGAAAATTCGAGAACGAAGTTGGTTATAAAATCATTATTATTAATATTATTATTATCATAAATTACTTTCGTTATTAACACGAAAAAAAAATTTTTTTAAACAATTTAAAAAAAAACAAAACAAATATTTGCAGTTCTGCACTCGATGAATACAGAAATAATTATAATAATAATAATAATGATAATAGTAACATCAGAGCCGACTATAAATACATATATATGAGTTTAGCAGAAGCAAACATCAACATCAACAATCGCATGCAAGAAAATTTTAAAGTTTTTTTTTTTTTTCTTAAAAAAAAAGGAAAAACGAAATTTTTTGTTATTTTAATGAATGAGTGAGTGAGTGAGTGTGTGTGCGTGTGCGCGTGAAAGGATGAGAAAGGAAAAAAGGTACGATTTTGAAATATTTTTGGGTTTTTTTTTTTTTTTACAACGAGAAAACATTTAAAAAACAGAAAAGAATACAAAGTAGAAAAAAAAAAAAAGAAAATTTTTTTTTTTTTTAACTTTTCATTTTACTTTTAAAAAAAACAAAAGGCGTAACGATTATTTTCATTTGTTTTTTTTTTTTTTTTTTTT
>NW_002987236.1:225034-226250 GCF_000006295.1 Pediculus humanus corporis | reverse complement strand
TTTTTTTTAAACATTACAAAAATAAATAAATAATAAAAATGATAAAACCAAAAGTAAATAAATTTGTTATCAAACAATTATCATACGTATTAATAATAATAATAATAATAATAATAATTTTTTTACATAATATTGCTTTACATAAATAAATAATTTTTTTTTTTTTTTTTTTTAATTTTTATTTAAAATTTTTTTATAATAAAAACATTTTTTTTTTTTTTCTAAATAATAAATCATCCCTTAATAATAATATATTGATAATAATATTTTTTTATCAGGGGTATTAATGATAATAATAATAATAATAATAATAATAATTTTTTTCGCGAAAAAAGGCACAACTATTATACATATATATATATTTAAGTATATATATTTTAAAATGTGTTTGTGTGTTAATGTATGTTTATGTATGTATGTATGTTATTTAGTCATTCGAAAAAAAAATCAATTACGTAATGAATTTTATGACGTCATATTATAATTTTAAAAAAAAAACGAATTTTATGTCGGGGAGGTAAATAAAATTAAAAGTTTTGGGAAAGGGAGGAAAAAAAAAGAAAACAAAAATAATTTTTATAAATTTGGTGTGCACGGGGAAAAAAGGGAAATGAAATCGAGGGTGTGACGAAAGGGAGGAGAAAAGCGGGAAGAATGAAAAAAGTTGAAATGAGAATATGGGAAGAAAGGGAAAGTAAGAAAGAAGAAGAAGAAGAAAAAGGGTAAGGAAACGGAATGTGGTGTGGGGGAAAGATTAGAGTAGGAGGTAGAGTTCGAAAGAAAAAGTGGGGATGGGGGGAATAGAAAAGACACGTGGTTTGTTGGGTAGGAGAGTGAGGAGGGGGGAATGTTTTTTAAGAAGAATGAAAAAGACAAAAAAGTGAAATGGAATATAAGAGAAAGATGAAAAGAATGGATATTGGGGGAGGGGATAAATATGGGTAGTGGTTAAAAATCTGAAGGAGGGAAATTGTGCGGGGGAGGGGCGGAAGAGGGGAGGAATGGGGAAAAGGAAAGTGTTATTAATATATGTATGTACGAATGAATGAATGAATTTATGCGTATGAATTTTTTTTTTTTTTTTTTTTTTGGTTTTGCCAAAAATAAATTTATATCGCGAAATTTAAAATTATAAAATAATAATAATAATAATAATAATTTTCTCGCTTTTTTTCTTAAAAAAAAAAAATATCGACTGCAAATATGGCGTCACATT
>NW_002987236.1:222407-224573 GCF_000006295.1 Pediculus humanus corporis | reverse complement strand
GGCAGTTTGTGTTTTTTTTTTTTTTTAATAATTTATTTACGTTAATTAATGTTTATATATATATATATATATATTTTTTTTTTTTTTTTTTTTGGAATTTTCATTCTCTCGACATTTGTTATTATTATTATTATCACCATTACGACCTCCCCAATATTTATTCTCGCGAGTAATTTTCAAGAGATTTAACAACATAATAATAATAATAATAATAAAAGATATTTCGTGAGCCATTTTTTTCATTTTCTTTACTTATTTATTTTAAAAAAAAAAAAAAAAAAAAAAAAAAAACGTTAAATACTTAACGCGTAAAAATGTTAAAAAAGAAAATTAATTCAAATGTAAAATTAAAAAAAAAAAACAAAATGGAGGAAGAAGAAAAAAAATTTTTTTTTTTTGTTAAATTGTAACGTTTTAACTTTTTGCTCCGGAAACCATAAAAATAAATTTTAATGTTTTATATATAAATTTTTTTTTTTTTTGTCGGGCCCAGACGGATTAATAATTTTATGTTTTTTTATTTTATTTTATTTATTTAAAAAAAAAAAAATTGAGTTTCCGCCATTTTGTTTTTCATTTTTTTTATTCAAATTAATTGTCGGCGGTTTTGTTTATTTTATTCTTGTTTTAAATAAAAAATAATTAATTATTATTATTATTATTATTAATATTTTTACTTTTTTTTTTTGTTAAATTGGTATCTCTTAATTTAATTTAACGTTAATTATCATGTTTTTTTTTTTTTTTTAACGAACCACTAGATCGTTTTTATTTATTTATTTATTTGTTTCCGTTAAAATGTTAATAATAATAATATTAAATGATATTTAATCGAAAAAGAAATAAAAAAAAACAAAATGGCTGTTCGCGTGTGAGTTATTTTTTTTATGTAAATATATCGATTTTAAATAATAATTTTTCTTTAATTATACTTTTCGATTTACCAAAAAAAATTTGGGGGGGCGAGGGGAAAGGTCATAACGGTTTTTATTATTATTATTATTATTCAAAAGGCGATATTAAATTTTTGGGAATAAATTAAAAAAAAATAAAAAAATTAATTAAAAGGCATCGACGAGTATTTTTCTTTTCAAAATGGCACACACTTCGAGAGAATGAAAAATAAAAAAAAAAAAAAAAATTAATCGAATGACAAAATTTTTACCATCTCACAAATCGTGTAATAATAATAATAATAATAATAATAATAATAAGCACACGATTTTCGAATTTTTAAATTTAAAAAAAAAAAAAAAACTCGCGCGCGTAACGGTTTCGTCCCGTTCGTAAATTTAATTTATCCGACGTCTAAAAAAAAAAAATAAATAAAAATAAAAATCATTATTATCATTATAATCATCATCATCATCATCATTATTATTATTATTATTATTATTTCTCTTTTATTTTATGTTTCGTCATAAAAATTTATTTTCGTTTAATTTTTATCGATCCATCGATTTATTACATAAATCGATCCATTAATTTTTATTTATTTATTTATTTAGAATTTATTTTCTCTATGCTTTACTCTAACGATAAAAAAAAAAAAAAAATAATAATAATAATAAAATAATAAAAAATTTTAACGTTCATGTTTAACATTACATCACCGACTACGAATCTATAACTTTAATAATAATAATAATAATAATAATAATAGTAATGATAATTGATAATTAATAATAACAATAACGACTCAATCGTTCGTTTAATAAAAAAAAAAATATTATTAATCATTATTATTATTATTATCATTATTATAATAATGGATAAATTTATTAATTTTTGAGCTCTAATATATTATGTGTATATATATATATATATATATGTATATGTATATGTATAACGCTAATATCATTTATGTATTACATAATTATTTATTTATTTATTTATTTAATAACTAACACAACAAAATAATTTTTTTTTTTATAAATATAAAATTATGCTATGTATATACGCACGAGCGTAATAAAATTTCGTACGCATTTTACGCGTTTTAATAACGCACGTTTCGAATATAATCCAATCAATGGAAAAAAAAAAAATTTAAATTAAATTAAATTAAATTAAATTAAATTAAATTAAATTAAAATTGCAGTCTAAAATTTGAATTATTTTTGTTTTATTATTAACGCGTGGGTGATGGGTGGTGTGTGTGTGTGT
>NW_002987236.1:166187-222387 GCF_000006295.1 Pediculus humanus corporis | reverse complement strand
GACGACATAAATAAAAATGGCGATTATAACGGTTTTAATAATAATTTTTTTTTTTTTTTGTTTTCTACCTTCTACTGTCGGCTACCGCTATATTAATAATAATAATAATGATGGTAAAATGTCACGTGATAAAATTTTAAAAAAATAATTCGACAAAAATAAAATAAGTTCTATTATTATTATTATTATTATTGTTATTATTATTAATTATGTGAAAATTTTCGCGGGACCGGAAATTGTTCGTTCGGGTGTTTTCGGATGTTTTCGGGTGTCGGGTAATAAGAGTAGTTACTTTTTTTTTTTGGGGACGAAGTGAAAAACAAAAATGCAGCAGCGTTTTAGATGGAGAAAAGAGGAATGAGGAGAGGGGGTGGGTGGGTATACGAAACGATAAGAAAGCAAACTGTTGATAACAGAAAAAAAATCATTATTATTATTATTATTATGGTTTTTTTTTTTTTTAATTGCTGGAAATTTAATTTCTTTTTCTCCTACTCTCCAAATCCGGTAACGATGCGATTTAATTATCATCATCATCATCATCACCGGCTGAGAGTGAGAGGGGAAGAGACAGAAAGATAGAGGGAGAGAGAGGGAGGGAGGGAGAAAAATTATACGCTCGCGAAAAAAAAAAAAAAAGGAAAAACTTTGTTAATTGATAACGGAAAACTTTTCCGTTATCAATTATCAATGAGGGTGATTTCAAACTTTGTTTTTATTTTAACTTAACAAAAAAAAATTTTTTTAAATCCGCCATTTTTTTTTTTAAAAACGTCATTCGTCAGATTTATTTGACGTTAAATAAATTAAAAAAATTATTATTATTATTATTATTATTATTATTTTTTCAATTATAAATAAATAAAAAAATAATTTTGTTTGTCTGTACGTGCTTTGTAAGTTGGTAAAAAAAACCTCGGGAAAAACCGGAAACCCGATTTTTTTAAAAACAAACTATTATCATTATTGTCATCGTTATTATTATTATTATTATTATTATTGAAAAAAAAACCGCATGCGATATTTACGTATGAATGAATTCGTACGTGTATTTATTTATTTATTTTTTATTATTTTTTCGTTCGTTTTTTTTTTTTTTTTTTTTTTTTAAAAATCAAACTTCCGGTTTTTGACATCCGGGAGTCGTAAGTTAAATAAAATGTAATAAAAACAAGCGGAAATCCTAAAATGGCGGAAACTTTTCATTTTTGAATTACGCGCGAAACGTGACACCCGAAATTTTTTTTTTATTTTGTTTTTATCAAAAGAAAAATGACGTCGAAAACGGGGATTTAATGATTTAATGATTTTAGCAAGGAGGAGGAGGGGTATCGGGGTCAAAGGGCACTTAGGCAGGGGGAAGGGAAAGGGGATCGTGTTTTCCCGTGTGTTTGTATGTGTGTGTGTGTGTATGAATGAATTTCTATGTGTATATACACACAAATTAAATTAATAAATTTCTTTTTTTTTTTTTGTTTTTTCTGGAGTTTAAAATTTTTCAGGCATTTTTGTTTTTTTTTTTTTTTTTTTTTTATATTAACTGAAGGCTCTGTACTTTTCACTGTAGCACGCATTTGCTTTCAATCTGACTTTTGATGTCGTTTACGTGAGTTTCTATTGAATTTTTCAGTTCTGGAACAACAGAAGAAAAAAAAAAAATTTTTTTTTGTTGTTTTTCAAAAAAAAAAAAAAAAAAAAAAATCTACTAATTTTCCTAATTGGGGGGCGGTTGTGGTAATGGTGGGCGGAGGGCTGGGGTCGGGGGGATCGGATAACGAATTCTATCTACTCATCTCGTATCGTGTGCCCGTTTTTTTTTTTTTAAATTATTATTATTATATCTTTAAAATCAAAAAAAAAAAAAAATTAACGGTCATATCCGGTTTTTCGATATTTTTACTACGATATATATCGCCTTTTGAATCGGGGGTAGTAAATAAAAAAAAAAAAAAAAAAAAAAATTAAATCTCGTTTTTTTTTAACGAAAATAATCGTTTGACTTCTGCCACGTGTAAAAAAAAAAAAATTTTCTTTTTTCTTTTTCTTTTCCTTTTTTTTTTTTTCTACTAAAGAATTAATAATAATAATAATAATAATAAATAAATAAATAAATAAATAAAATAAAAATAAATAAAACGGACAGAAAAAGAGGCATGCCAAAACATTTCAGGCACATATATAGATATAAATTTGTTTTTTTTTTTTTTTTTTTTTTAAAAATAATAAAGACAGAAAATACAAAAAAAGGAATGCGAGAGAGAGAGAGAGAGAAAGAGAGAGAATACAACAGATGCATGCGTGGGCATATATATATATGTATAACAAGTTTTTTTTTTTTTTTTTTTATTTGGAAAGCAGACGACAAATATTTGTCGAAGCCTTTCAAATACTCTAATCGTTGCATTCCTCTTTCTTTTTCTTTTTTTTATTCCTATGCAACCGGATATGACCGTCGACCGGTTTTTTTTTACGGTTTCCTCTTTTCACTCCCCGTCGGGTGACAAAAAAAAAAAAAAAAAAAAAAAAAAATTACCCACCGCCTTCTATTTTTTTTTTTTTTTTGTAATACGAGGGAGTAAAAGTAGGAATAACGATAGAGATAGAGAGATACAGGGGGAGAGAGAGATAGATAGATAGAAACAACAGAAATAATTTTTTAAATTAATTTGCCCATGAATTATTATTAGATTATTGTAATAAGCAACAACATAATATATATGAAAATATCGACATCATGCAAGAATTTTTTTTTTTGACTTCCGGTTAAAGAAAAATGAAAAAAAAAAAAGAATAGGATCCCCAAATTAAAATCGAAAAAAAAAAAAAAAACAAAATCGATCGTGAAATAGTTTGAGAAATTATTTTTTTTTAAAAAAAAAGAAATATATATAGATATAAAAAAAATTGGGATTTACTTGTGAATTCGTCTTCTTCCTCAGCTTCCGCTTCCGCTGCTAATTCTTCCGGTGTTTTTTTCTTTCGCATTAACGGATTTGGTTCTTCTTGCGGCATGAACTCTTGAACTTCTTCTTTTTTCTTTATGTTGTACTTTAAAAAAAAAAAAAAAAAAAAAAATTAGTGTTAAAATCTTTCGTTCGTTTTTTCGATCGAATTAAAAATCGACCGCCATTTTGTTTTTTTTTTTTTTTTGTAACGGTTATAATTTATCGAATCGTTAATGACGAATTCGGACAAAACGTAAATTACGAGAACGTTATTAATTATTTAAAAAAATAATATTCGCGCCATTGTGCGTGTGTGTGTGTGTGTGTTCGTGCGAGGCCTTTTCATAAATAATAATAATAATAACAAAAGTAATCGCAGATTGTCAATCAATCAATCGCACGAAAGGTTTGACATTTCAAAAAGGAAATGAATTTTTTTTTTTGTACCGTTCACGAAATTAAAATGTGACAAAGGAAATAAAAATTGAAAAGAAAGAGAAAGATAGAAAATGAGTGTGAAAGTGAAAGAGAGAGAGAGAGAGAGAGAGAAAAGAACAATGAAGAAAAGAGAGAGGTAACGAAAAAGATTATAATTAAAACAATGCTTGGGAAATGAACGATTGAAATCGGAAAAATGAACGTACAAAAGAGAGAAAATAAAATGGAGAGAAAGAGAGAGAGAGAAAGGGAAAAGAAAGAGAGAAAGAGAGAGAGAAAAGGGAAATGAAAGAGAGAGAGAAACTGAATTGAAAATATAAAAAAAAAATTTTAAGTAACCCAAAACAAAAAAAAATAATAAGCGAAAAAAATTCTTATAATTAAAGCTAATTTTTAATAAGCGAAAAAGAGAGAGAGAGAGAGAGAGAACTGTGAAAAAGAGGAAAAGATAGAGAGAGAGAGAGAGAGAGAACTGTGAAAAAGAGGAAAAGATAGAGAGAGAGAGAGAGAACTGTGAAAAAGAGGAAAAGATAGAGAGAGAGAGAGAGAGAGAACTGTGAAAAAGAGGAAAAGATAGAGAGAGAGAGAGAGAGAACTGTGAAAAAGAGGAAAAGATAGAGAGAGAGAGAGAGAACTGTGAAAAAGAGGAAAAGATAGAGAGAGAGAGAGAGAATGAAAAAATTATTATTATTATTATTATTATTATTATTTTCTTTTTTGTATTTCAATAACATTTATTCATTTTAGACGCGCTTTTTGAAATTAATTTTGTTTTTTTAAAATTTTTAGGGATTTCAAGAAACGATAACAAAAGGAAATTAAGGAGATGATTACGACGACGACGACGATGATAATGATAACGAAGAAGAAAAAAAAGCAGAAGGCAAAATGGGAAGGAAAAAGGATGAAGAAAAAATTACCCGAAATCAAATCACATCGTATTGCTTCATAATCTAAAAATTTAAAACGAGAACAACGACAACCAGGACGACAGCAATGCGGCAAAACAAACAAACAAACAAACAACCGAGGCTGGAGTTGAGGGGAGAGAGGTAAGTAAAAATTCTAATTTCCACGTTAAAAATTTATGCTAAACTTTTTTTTTCTTGTTCCACTGAGCGAGAGAGAGAGAGAGAGAGAGAAAGGAAACAATAAAAAGGGGTGGGGGAAAGAAAAAAATTCATTAATTGTCTCTCTCACTCTCTCTCTTTTCTTAATTACTTATTTTTTATGATTTTGCATGTGTTTGTTTTGTTTGTTGAGAAAGCGTAAGAACCGGACGTAAATTTTTTTGTTGTTAAAATAAGTAAAGAAGAAGAAGAAAATCTTTTCTTCCGGTTAGTGTTTCTAATTTTAATTCTTCTTAGTTTTAATTCCAGCTGGTTTTCCCAGAAGGAGTCAATCTGACTCCGTTAGGGAGTCGCCATTTTAATAAAAGCTGGACTCCCTACTAGAGTCAATTTGACACCGACTGAGTCAGTCAGGTTTTCTTTTTAACACCATCTTCTTCACCATCTTCTTCTTCTTTTTTCACACTCGCCATCTTTTTTTCTTTCCGTCGTCTCATTTTCTAAATTAACCTATTTTTTTTTTTTTTAAAGTTCGAAACAACGGGGGGACGGGGGAGGAAAAAAACATTAAAAGACGATATTGCCAACTTAAAAATTTTTTTTCCCCCATTTCTCGTAAGCTAAACGCAGCAGCATATTGTAAAAAACAACGCAAAAAAAAAATTCTCATTAAAAGCAGACGACGTCTTTTTTTTTTTACTTATTTTGTAATTCGTAGACGACGACGACGACGACGAAAAAAAAAAAAATTAATTGTGAGTCTGTTTTGCTGCTTATGCTGATGCGGCTGTTGCTTCTTTTGCTGTTGCAAAAAAAAAAAAAAATTTTTATCATTATCATCATCATCATCATAATCATTACCTTATCTCTAATCTCCTGTCTCATTTTTTCTCTTTCTTCTTCCATTTTCCTGTGTTTTTCTTTCCTTCTTTCTTCTGCTTCGCGTATGGCTTCCTGTCTTTCTCTTTCCGCTTCTTCTTCCTTTTCTTTCGTGTCGCCGTCATCGTCGTCTCCACCGACTGCGCCTGAAATTAACAAAATTTTTATTCGCATTAATTAATTTTTTTCGTAAACCGGAAATGAAAGATTTAAACAAACCGGAAGTGGTGATGGTGGTACGTTTTTTTTTTTTTATCATCCTTGTTTTTTAATTTCGAATCGGGATATTGTAAAAAAATTTTATTTTTTATTTTTAATTATTATTATTATTATTATTATAAAAAAATATTTTCCGGAAATGAAGAAGAAGAAAAAAAAAAGTAAAAGTTTGATTGTTCGCGTGCCAGAAACAGATTTATATTATTAAATTTTTTTTTTTTTTTGAGTTTTAATTGTATCTGTCGTGTAAATAAGTTTTTCTTTCTTTCTCTCTCTCTTTTTACTTTCTTCTTCTTCTTTTCCATTTTTAAAAAATTAAATTCCTTTTTTTTCCTTTTTTTCCTTTTAATTAATTGAAAATATAACATCAATCAACTTTGACGGTTACTTGAATTAAATAAATAAGTAAAAATGTCGGTTTCGTAGTATTAAAAACGGGTAAAATTCCAAAACGGATACGATGATGATAATAATGATGACGAGAATAATAATCATCAACAACAAGAAAGGGAGGGGGAGAGAAAAGGGGAAAAAACGTTCCGGAAATGGAAAGTGTAAAAAACAAGAAAAAAAAAAAAAAACATTTGTCGTAATGAGAGAAAGAGAGAGTGAGAGTGAGTGAGTGAGAGAAAAAGGAAAAAAAGGGAAGAATGTTATAAATACCGACCTCCCACAGGAAATAAGCATTGAAAATGGCATTTCCGTAAGTTTTTCTCTTTTTTTTTTTTTTTTTTTTTTAATGAAAAATGAAAAATAGTTTCCATTAATTTATATATATAAAAAAAAAAAATTTTTTTTTCTCTCCGCCATTTTGTTTTTTCGTTTTTTTTTTTTTTTTTTTTTTGCATATTTTTCGTTGGACGTTAAATTTCATCGAAAAATCTTTATTTAAAAAAAAAAAAAAAAAAAAAAATGGCGTAAAAAAAAAAAAAAAACCGACGACGATGTTTTTTTTTTCTTTTTTTTTTTTTTGGTTTTACGACTTTTAAAAATAAGAACGAAAAAAAAAAAAAAAAAAACGATCGTAAAATTATTCCATTGAAAATTTTTGTTTGTCGCAAAAACGAGACAAACGAGAAACAAACACGAAAAATACGAAAAACTTATCGGTGCGTTATTTAAAAAAAAATAAAAATAAAAAATAAACCCGCCGCGTTTGCTTTTTCTTCTTCTTCCACGTTTCTACCCACGTCTAACAACTCACTTCCTCCCGCCATTTTTTTTTTTCTTCTCACCGCCTCCTCTTCTCGTTTGTTATTATACAAATTTAAACGCGGAAAATTTTAAAAACGAAGTTTTTTGTCTTTTTCTTTTCTTCTTCTTCTTCTTTTCTTTTCTTTTCTTTTTTTGTCTTTTTCCCTTCGTCATTCATAATAGATGAATATCATGAGCTTTCACAAAAAAAAGGTAAAAAGAAAGGAAAATAAAAGAAAAGCTTGATGGGGTTGGGAGGGAAGGAGGAACGGAAGGGTGGAAAGGGAGGAGAGAGAATAAAGAAATAATAATAATGATATTAAAAGGGAAAATGAATAGAGGAAGGAAAAAACCTCACGTTGTAATTACATTAGAAAGAAGAAGAAGAAGAAGATGGAGAAAATAGATGGAAGATGTGTTTTTGGCTCCGTTCGCTCTTAGGATTTGATCGAGTGGTTATTCAATCAATTTTCTTATTTAAAATTTTTTAAAAAAAAAAAAAAAAAAAATAGAAGAAATCAACAAAAACGCGAGAGAGAGAGAGAGAGAGAGATTTTTCATTTATTTATCATTATTATTATTATTATTATTATCTTATTGCCACGTCATATTCATCGTCATCTATTTCCGACACCATCTTTTTTTTTCTCTTATAATTTATTAAACGAAATCAATTTTTAAGTTCTTTTTTAAGAAAAAAATTTAAATTCTGAGAAATTCTAGAGACACGTTAATTTCCACCCATACCCCTCCTCCCCTTCCCCCACCATCACCACCATTCCCGATTTTTTTTTCCCGGATAATGATTCCGATTAAATAATGATAATAATTTTGTGCGTACGTGTGCGTGTTGATTTCCGTTTCTTTTCTCTAATGCGAAAAAAAAATAAAAATTTTATTTTTTTCTAATGCCACGGCACACACACACTCACTCACACAAAAAAACTTTTTTTAAACTTTACACGATTTAACCATTTTTTTTTTTTTTTGAAAACGTTTAAAAAAAAAAAAAGGGAAAAGATTTGCTTTCGGAATATCAAATATCTTTTCAAAATTTTTCTCCAAGAGTATAAGTAAATAGAAAAAAAAAAAAAGAAAAAAAAATAGCTCTGGAACTGGAACTGGAAGGTAAAATAAAAAAGGGATAAAAGAAATAATGGAAAGTGTTTTTTTTTTCTGGACAAAAAGGAGCATGAACTTTTTTTTTTTTTTAAAAAAAATCAAATAATAAGTTTTTTTTTTAAGTATTCAACTTACTTTTTTAAAAAAAAAAAAAAAAAAAGTTTTCAAGGAGTTTTTTTTGGTTGAATACGAAAAGAGGGGGAAAGAAAGGGAGAGAAGAAAGAGGAGAGAGAGAGAGAGGGAAAAAGGGAAAGAGAGAGGATTTTTTTTTTTTTTTTTTTTTTTTAATAATCGAAATGAGTGTAAAAAGTAAAACGGAAAGTCCTACTCCTCCCTCTTCTTCTTCGCCCCCTTTTTCTCCACTTCCTCCTCACCTTCCCCCCCCCCCGAAAAAAAAGAAGCCAGACAAAAGCACTTCAAAACCAACAGCACACGACTTTTTTTTTTTTTTTTCGTAAAAAAAAAAAGAAAACGTTGCTACAGCAGAAAGAAATGAAAAAAAAAAAAAACAATAAAAAGAAACAATAAACTAACAAAAGATTCTGTGGGTGTGTGTGTGTGTGTAAGAGAGAGATAGAAAGATAGAGAGAGAGATCTTCTTTTTATACATTCTTTCACAATAAAAATAATTTTTATTCACATTTACGTGCTGGAGAAGAAAAAAAAAACAGAATGAAATAAAATACGGCAAATATATATATATTATGTTTATAATAGCACATGAAATTGGCAAAAGATTTTATTGGACGAAAAAAAAAAAATTGCGATATGTTAGAGGAGGAGATTTGAAAAAGGGATTTCTGGAATTGGACAGAAAGAGAAGGGGGAGAGAGAGAAAGATGACGAAACAAAAAGAATTGAAAGAGTGGGGAGAGAAGGAGAGAGAACTAAGGAGAAAGAGAAAAAAAAGTAGTGACACAGAAAAGCGAGAGAGAAATAGACGGTTTTAAGAGAGGAAAAAGAAAGAGAAAGAGAGACAATTTTCAGAGAGGAGAAAGAAAGAAAGAAACGGTTAAAAAGAAAAGAATGAAAAATGGATATATAGAAAAAAATAAAAGATAATGAAACAAAAAAAGGAAAGCAAAAAAGGGAGAAAGATAGACTTTTAAAAAAAGGAGAGAGAAAGAGACAGAGACGGTTTAAAAGAGAGAAAGAAAGAGCGAGAGAGAGACACGGTTAAAAAAAAGAAGAAATAAAAAGGAAGAGAGAGAAAGAAACGTTTAAAGAGAAAAGAATGAAAAATGGAAATACGGCAAAAAAAATAGAAAATGAAAAAGAAACACGAAAGAGAGGAAGAGAGAGAGAGAGAGAGATGAAACAAGAAGAAATGAAAGAGACAAAAAAAGAGAGACAACTGAGGAGAAAGAGAAAGTTAAATAGAGCAGAAGAAAAGAGAGAGAAATAGATAGACGGCTAAATAGAGGAGAAAGAAAAAAAAAGAGAGACAAAGAGAGAAAGGAGAAGGTTAAAGAGGAAGGAAAAAAAGAGAAAGAGGGAGGGAAAGAGAAAAAGGCTAAAAGGTCAAGTTTTTAAACAATAATAATAATAATAATAATAATAATAATAATAATAATAATAATAATAATAATAATAATAATAAAGCATTTATTTGGCAAGTCCCAATTTGAATAAATAAATAAATAAGAAATAAATTTTTTTTTTTAGGTTTTAACTTTTCGATTTTGAGCCAACGTATAATAATAATAATAATAATTCATCTTTCATTTTTTTTCCTTTTTTAATATCGAACGCGCGATAAATAAAAAAACCCGCGAATAATTCAATTTAAAAAAAAAATTCTTTTCATCATTATTATTATTAAAAAAAAAAAAAAAATTTAAATTTAATTAAAATCTTTTGAAGTCTCTAAAAAGGGTCAAAACACTTTGAGAGAGAGAAAAAAAGCACAACCCGATCGTCATCGTTATCATTTCGACCGTTAAAATAAAAAAACAACTTCCGGTATATCGAGATATCGAAAAATTTTAAAAATAAAAAATTATAATTTTTTTTGTGAAAGGTCGAACGAAAATTTGTGAAAATGGGGAGAAGAGATAGGAGGGTAGGGTAAGGAAAAAAACTAAAAAATTTGAAATGAATGAAAATGATTGATTGATTGACTGATTGATTGAGAATGATTTGGAATGAAAGTTTAATTATTACTACTAAAAAAAAAATTCAATTTCAAATTTTAAATCTGCCACATACACGCACACAAACACACACGCACGTAAAAATCCTAATAGAAAATTATCGTTTTTTCCTTTTTTTTCCTTTTAATTTTAATTTTCGAATTCAATTTTATTTTTAAAAAAAAGCAGACGACATTCGTCCAGAAATAAATTTTCTTTTTTTTCTTCACGTAAAAACATTCATATTATTATTATTATTTGCGTTTAATTAAAAAAAAAATTGTATTCTTTCTTTATTCTTATTCTAGAAATTTCTAGAAAGAATGAATAAGACGAAAACGGAGGTAGGGAAGGAAGGGAAGAGGAGAGGAAAAAAATTTTTTTTTTTCGACACCGCCGCCATTTTTTTTTTTTTTAAATGAATCACCATTGACATTTGAAAATTAACGAGAATAAAAAAAAAAAAAAGGAAAAAGGAAAAAGAAAGAAAACTTACAGAAATAATTTCAAAGGAATTTTTTTTTTTTCGAAATGGAAAAAAAAGGAAAAAAAATGGTGGGAAAGAAAGGGAAGAGGAAGGGAGGAAGAAGAAAACACGAGAGTAAAACCCGAACACACAAATTTAAAAAAAAAAATTTGTTTTTCTCGAAAGGAAATAAAAAAAAAAAAAAGGAAAATGTGTAAAACGACTTGGAATTTTCTAGAAAGAATTTTTTCCTTTTTTTTTGTCGTCTCGTCGTCGTCCCCCCCCCCCGTTGTCGTCGTCATCATTATCCGTCGTCTTAAATTTAATTGAACTGAATAATAAGAAATAAGCAAAAAAAAAAAAAATTTTTTTTTTTTTTTTTATTACCGCGTTACCAACATTTTAATATTAAATTTTTATTAAATTAAAATAAAATAAAAGAGAAAAAAAAATGATGATGATGATGTAGAAGAAGAAGAAGAAGAAGGAGAAGGAGAAATAGAAGAAGAAACCGGAAACAATCGATAATTTTAAATAAAATTCATTCGAACTGTAACGGAAAAAAAAAAATTTCCACTTCTTATCCCTTTCCTTTCCCTTCCCCCACCTCATTCGTTCACTCCCTTCTTTTTTTTACCCGCCCAAATTTAAAAAAATCGAATTTTTTTTCTTGCGACAATTTTCCCTCCTCCTATTTTTCCGCTCCCCTACCCGAATTTCGCGTCGTATTAAGATCGAAACATTTTTTCACACGTACGGACGATTAAATCATCGACAGATCGATCTATCGATCGATTCGCGGATTTCGATAGTTTTCTTTTTGTTTTTTTAACCGCACCGGAAACGAACGTAAAATTTAATCCTCGATGATGATAATAATAATAATAATAATAACTTAGATAAAATTACTCGATTTGATTTCGGTTTTGTTTATTTTATGCTAACGAACAATTTAAATTTATTATTATTATTATTATTCAAGGAAAATAAGGAAAATATTAATAATAATAATAAAAGATTTCGCGTTACGATGGGAAAAAAAAAATATTTAAAATATTTCGTGGAGGGGTGGGAAAAGAAGGGATGGAGAGAGGGAGTTTTCCTTTTCTCATTTCTTTCCGAATATTATTTTCAATAACGTGAAAATAGAAAAAAAAAATTTTTTTTTAAAAATAAGTCGTGAGAAAAAATTCCTTTACCGACCGGAGGATTCGTATCAATAATAATAATAATAATAATAATAATAATAATAATAAAAATAATAATAATAATGATAATATTATGAATATTTTATTGGGTCCTGCCTGACTTTTTAAACTTTTTTTAAATATCACAGAGTTAACGGTTTTTTTTTTCTTTTTTTTTGACGTCATTAACGATTCTTATTTTCTTTTTACCCCCTTATTCCCTTTTCCCTTTCCCCCCAAGTCGAAGAGATTTTTATTATCACACCCGAACGGATTTTTATTATCGAATAAAAAAAAAAAGAAAAAAAAAAGAAAAAAAATTTTTTTTTGACGGATTTAAATGGATTACCTAATATATTCATGTTGGACAGCCCGTTTTGAAGATGGCCACCGAAGATGATGTTTTAATATCGAATTAAACGCAGATCACTCTTACCTGAAGCCAAATAAATAAAATTTAATCATTTGAATGATTGATCGATTGATTGAGTGATTGATTGATTGAGTGATTGGTTTTTTTGAATAGTTAGTCGACAAAAATTTTATGATTAATTTTTAAAATTGAAAAAATTTTTTTTCTTTTTTTTTTGTAATTACGAACGCGCGCGCGAGAGAATAAAAACAGGGAAATTTTTTTTTTTTAAGTTGGTAACATCGATTTCTGAACGTACACAAGTAAAAAAATAAATACCGCGTAAGACGACACCGAGTGTAAAATTTTAATTTTTTTTACGTCGTGTAAATAGAAAAAAAAAAAGAGAAAATTCGCGTCAAATTTTTTTTAGTCACGTTCCAACAAGTGGGTGACACGATTATGTTCTTTCTAGTGACACGATACGAAACGAAAAAACAAAGCAAAAAAAAAAATTTTTTTCAACTTTTTCTTTTATCCCCCGCAAAAAAATAATTATTAACCGGGAAAATTTTTTGTTTTTCCTCCCCAGAAAACGAATTTTTTTTTTTTTTGAAAAATGTCAAGAATATATAAAAAATACAGATAATAATAATGATATAAGCAAAATAAGCAAAAGCGACATGAAAAAAAAAAAAAAAATTATTGCAAGCGTTTTTAAAAAAAAAAAAAAAAAAAAAAAAAACGTGAAAAGCGAAAAAATTACCAACAGCAAAAAAAAAAATTAAAAACGACAGCAGAACAACAAATAATAGAAAAAAATTATTATTATTATTGTTATTGTTAATAATATTAATAATAATTTTTTTATTTTATTTTTGTATTAATTGTTTACCGTACCGGAGCGAAACGACTCCAATTAGAATAACGACGAAGCATCCGTAAGAGATTTTTGTTCGGATGATGATGATGATGATGATGACGATGAGTGGAGATGAAACCGCGGCGCGACTTGAGAGTCTACTGCAAGCCAGCCGCAGTGCGCGATTGTTCAACTTTTTCCTTTCTCCAGCCTGGAGAAAATAAGGCAAACGCCCC
Organism: Pediculus humanus corporis; assembly: GCF_000006295.1. Taxonomy (NCBI): domain Eukaryota; kingdom Metazoa; phylum Arthropoda; class Insecta; order Psocodea; family Pediculidae; genus Pediculus; species Pediculus humanus. Next base: position 209,285 of record NW_002987236.1, on the reverse strand, counting down.
GTGAATGCCCTTATTCCCTTTTTCCCTATCCCCTCTTCCCTACACTCTCCGCTTCCCCCTCATACAACGCCGTCGCGGCTCTCTTTCTATCTTCTCTCTCACTCGCTCACTCTCTTTCTGTGTGTGTGCTTTTCAACTTTTTACTTTCTCCTTTTATTCCTTCGATTTCCCTCCCCTTCCCCCTTTCCCTCTTTCTCCCGAACCCCGCGATCGTACGCACGCACGCACGCACGCATTTCTTTTTTTTTTTTAACTCTAAAATTGACAACCTTTTATACTTCTTCGTCACTTTATTTCACTTACGCAATTTCATTTATAATAATTCACGATAAAATCATCATTATCATCGTCGACGTTTGGGAGGTGGGGGGAGAAAAAAGGAAAAAAAATTTCTGTACTAACTTTCGAAAATACCTGACTACTTCTCATCCCCATCCATCCAACCATCTACCCACCCCCGACTCCCTACTCACCACCACCACCACGATTATTAACGTCGAGAAAGAAAAAAAAAAAAATTAATAAAAAATAAAATCGTGACGTCATTTTCGTCGTTAACCGTTAAAGGAATGAAATGTGAGAGGGAGGGAGAAAGGAAGGGCGAGGGAAAAAAGCAGGGAAATTTGTCGTGAAAAAAAATTTACCCGTTGATGATTTTTTTTTTTTTTTCAAAACCGTGCAATAAATTTTTTCCCTCCAAAACAAAAAAAAAAAAATTTCAGTGTCGGCCATTTTGAATAATTTATAAACCAATTTTCGATCGAATAATAATAATAATAGCAATACTTATGTCATATTAATCAAATGAAATGATAATCAAAAAAAAAAAAAAAAATTGATTACGACGACGACGACGATGATGATGATGAAAACGAACGAAAAATTTTCATATTAATAATGATAATAATAATAATAATTTCATTTATTTTTTTCGGTCATTACGAATTTTCTCTATTTTTCCTTTTCAGTAAAGGAAATTTTTTTTTATATTTAGTTTCCTCCCAACCGTTTGTAAAAGGAAAAAAAGGAAAAAAATGTATTTTTTTTTACTCGAGATTTTCTTTTTATTTACTTTTTTTTCTTTCCTTTTTTTCCTTTTTTTTTATTCTTTCTCGTTCGGACTTTAATAAAAAAACTTTGGTTCGATTTATTATCATTATTATTATTATTATTATTATTATTATTTAACACTGTAAAAAGGAAAACGATTTTAAAATAAAATTTAATACAATCGGTCGGACTCACTTCGGCAATTTTCCTTTTGCAAAAGGAAAAAAATAAAAATTTCAAGTTTCGTCGTGTCTTTAGAAAAAAAAAAATTTGTACGACGACGACGACGACGAAAACCTTTTTATTACAACGAATTTCCTTTTATTTCCATCAATTTCTTCATTACCCCCCCCCCCAAAATAAAAAAGAAAAAAATAATAATTTTCAATTTCCTCCGTTCGTTTTCAGTTTTTTCCTTTGACTCTCGAACGTATTTTTTTTTTTTATGTTTAAATTATATATCGGATATAATCGGTGTGAATTTGAACGCCTTCTCAAAGGTTTTTTTTTTTTTAAAAAAAGAAAAGGTAAAATGAAAAGTCGAAAGTCCCGCAAGGGACTTTCGAAAATTGTTTGTTTTAAGTTAAGTAAAGAAAAAGGAAATAAAAAAAAAAATAAAATGGATCCTTTGAAATCGAACCATTTACTTACTTATCATTCCTTTTTTTTTTCTTTTTTTTCCCGACGAATTAAATCCGAAAAGTAAAGGAAAGAAATTAAAACGACGACGACGAGAGAAAAAAAACTGAAAACGATTTTCCTGCCATTTCTGCTGCCACTTCTTCTCTTGTCTTACACAAAGGAAAAAAAAAACGAGAGACCTTTTTCATTTCGTTTCAAGGATTAAAAACGTCCTAATTTCCTCCCCTTTCTCCTTCCCTATCCCGATTCAAGCCCCCTCCCTCTCTTCCCTTCCAACCACCCCGAAAAAAAAAACCTCAACGATGATGATGATGATGAAATTAATGAAATTATTCGTTATGGAAATGATGAGTCGATGATGACGTCATTTAATTTTTTTTCTTTTTTTTCGTGTTCACCGCCTTGTCGAACCGAATTTTTTTTTTATTTTTCATTATTGCCAACTTTTGAAAAAGGTATAATTAAAATTTTTTTTTTGAATTTCTCTCTCTTTCTCTCTCTTTTTCTCGATTGAAAAATCAATCACGAACGAAATTTACCTTTCGTATAGTAAAAAAAAAAAAAGTGGTGATAATTGAAATGAAAAAGAGAGAGATAGATAGATAGATAGATAGATAGAGAGAGAGAGAGGGGGGGAGGCAAAAACGTTTTTGACATTTGTTTTTTTTTTATTTAAACATTTTAAACATAAAAAGCTTTCTATCTTTCTCTCTCTTTCTCTAATTTTAAATGTAAAATAAATTATAAAAGATAATCGTTATCTAATGGGTCGCGCCATTTTAATGGAGAATGATGGGAGAGAGAAAGAGAGAGAGAGAGAGAAAAAGAAACGGTTTTTCTTTTTTTTTTTATTTAGGTTATCGTTTTTCTCATCCGCAGAAATTTTCTATTTTTCTAAACCTTTTGTTCAAATACTAAATTTCTTTAAGGTTGAAATAAGAAGAAAGAGAGAGAGAGAAAGAGAAATGGAAGAAAAAAAAGACAAATTGAAAGGTTTCGTTATCTTTTATTCCTTTTTTTTCTTTTTTTTTATTTCTACCACTTTTCTACCCCTTTATTCAATCTTTTCTTTTTTTTTTTATAAAAAAAAAAAAATCTGTCTTGACCAAAAAATCTGTTTTTGATTTTTTTTTTTATTTTTGATTAGAGAAAAATTTTTTGACGTGTCTCTAGAAAGAATTTTTCTTTTTTTTAAAAGGGTAAAATAACAAGTTTTTTTTATTTTTTTTTTTTTTTACGTAGAATTACGTCCGATATTTTACAAAAAAAAAAGGAAAAAAAGAAAAAATTTCAACGTGAATATCAATAATGATAATAATGATAAATGGAGATTAGGGGAGGTGATGGGGGGAGGGGAAAAGGGGAGAGGGAAGGTGATGGAAGAAATTGAAATTAAAACGTATTCACCGAACCGTGTTAATAATAATTCATCAAATCATTTTTATTTTTTATTTTCTTAAAAAAAAAGGACGCGAAAAAAGGAAAAGGAAATGTAAAAAGTAAAAGCAGAAGACAAAAAAAAAAAAAAAATGGATGACGATGATGACGAAATGAGAAAAGGCCAACTCGATATTTTCAATTAAGGTGAAATGAACCGAAATAAAAACTTTATTACGAGAAAAAAAAAAAAAATTTTTAGTTAATAATAATAATGATAATAGAACAATTTTTTAAAAATGGAAAGGAAGGAAGGAAGGAAGGAAGGAAATAAAAGAAAGAAAGAAAGAAAAGAGGAAACGGGGTTAAAAAGTATGCGAGTCGTGAAAGAAAAACTTTCTAGAACTTTTTACGTCTAATACTATTCATACATATATGAAATATTTTTTCCCTAGAAAATATTCTCTCTCTCCCTCTCTTTCTTTCTCTCGTTTTACATTCAATCTATCTCTCTTTCCCCCCCCCACATAAACAACGATTAATATTTATTATTATTATTATTATTACTATTCGGTAAAAATTTGAAAAAAGTAAAAAAAAAAAAAAAAAAGGAAAAAAAATTTCGTTGATGTTACGTCATAATGACGTCGTTCGTTTCAATACTGCCAACCTAATTTTTTTTTTTGTTCGTTTTGTTTTATTATTTACAATAATAATAAAAACGTTTAAAATCCCTGTCGACGACGACGAAACAAAAAAAAAAATTTCCCTGCTTTTTTTTTATAAGAGGGAAATTTTTTTTTTCTTCTTTTTCGTTCAAATGAATCGGGAAAATCAGTTTAAATAAACAACAAAAATCGTCGAAAATGTAAATTTATTGTTATTACAACAACAATTTAAACAAAATTATTTTTGGAAAAAAAAAATTTTTCGAAATTCGACGAGATTTACTTCTCCCACCACACCCCACTCCTTCACCCCCTTCTCCCTCCTCCCGCACGCTCTTTATTACTTTTCCCCTTCCCGCCTTTGAATTTTTTCCTCCCGCCATCTTCCCCCTCTCCTTTCAGTCAGACAAAAGATCTCAAATGAGCCAATGAATTTTAATTTACGAAACGAGAGGGATTGGGAGGGGGTTGGGGGATGGGAATGGGGATGGAAAGGAGCGAGAAAACGAAGGTGAAACGAATATGCGAGCGTTCGTGTGCGAATGATAGAAGGAAGTGAAGGGGGAAAAGGAAACGATTAATATAAACGTCATAGAGTAAGAAAACACTATCACTGATACTATTAATAAAGTGTGATTCACTAATCCGAGTCGTTTGAGAGTAAAAAAACGAGAAGGGGAGGGGATGGGATGAGATGGGGTAGTTTTTTTACTCTATGACTTTTACTATTACAATTTGTTTTATTTCGAATTCTTTTTTTTTTTCTTACTTGAAAAACGTTAAAAAAATTATACGAAATGAAATCAAAAAAGAAGACAAAAAGAAAAGATTTAAGTTTTTTTTTTTAAAATAAAATTTATCAAGTTGAAATAATAATAATAATAATAATGATAATAATAATGATAATAATAATAATGATAATAATAATAATGACAATAAATTATCAGATTAAAAACCTGTAAAAATTACTTTGACCGGAAACGAACATTGAACGAAAAAAAAATTTATTTAATTTTCTTTTTCCTTCATTCATTCTTTCCATCTCTCTCTCTCTTTCTCTCTTTCTGTCTTCTCCCTTTCTCTCTCTCTCTCTTATTCTTTTCATTTTATTTTCTTTTTATTTAATTTTATCTATGCAATAAACGTATTATAAATAAAAATAAGTTAAAGTTTAAGTTTAGGTTTTTTTTTATTTCTCGTAACTTGATTATATTACAAAAAAGAAAAAAATTGGGGGGGGGGCAGGGGGCGGGGGTGGGCATACACACACAAGAAATGAATAAAACATGACGACGAAAATGAAAATAAATGAAATGAAACAAAAAAAAAAAATTAAAAAGTTAAAAGTTTTTTATTATTATTATTATTATTATTGCGTAAGATAAAAAAAAAATTTAATAAATAATAGTTCGTTTGACACGATGAGATTTTGTCACTATTTCCACGTCGTCGTCGTTGTTTTTTTCTAAATACACTTTTTTTTTAATCAATTTTAATTCAAAGTGTACATACGTATAAATTTTTAACTAATGACACGAAAAAATAAATAAATAAATAAATAAATAAGAGAAAACAATAAAATTATCCATCGAAAGAATTTATGGTTTTCAATAATAAATAAATAAAAATCGTTCGAGTGTGGATTGCATGCGTGCGTGTGCGTGTGCGTGGAAGGAGACAAATTTTAGAGTGTGTGAGGTTTTGCAATAATAATAATAAGAAAAAACCTTGTGTGAGGGGTGAGGAGTGAGGATGGGGGGTTCGTTTGTTTCTTATCACATATTCGCACTGTTTCATGCCCCAAAGGATTTTACGACCAAATTACTTTTATGCCATCTATCTTGTTTTCTTTTTTTTTTTATCATTTGCCATTTTCTCTTTCTACTTTTTCTTCTGCTCCTCTTTACGGAACACTTTTCGATTTAATGAAAAATAATAATAATAATAATAATAATAATAATAAATAAATAAATAAATAAAAAATTGAAAATTCCCATTTTTTTTTTTCGGGAAGGAAGGGAGAGAAGTGGGAGGCACTTCTGGTGCATTAATTGAAAATTCGACACACACCATAGGCGGCGGTGACAATTTTTCCACGATTTTTTTTTTTTTTTATTCTAATCCCACGACCGATTCGTATTTATTATTATTTAATAATTTTTCTTTTTCTTTTTTTTTGTTATCGTAAAAATTCTTTTTCACTTTTTTTTCTTTTCCCGAGATTTTCCTTTTTTCGAGAGGAGGGTGGGGGGGTTTGGGGAGGCGGGCGGGGGGTTCCGATAGAAATTTTTTTTTCAACAACACAAAACGATGACGTAAATAAATTTAAATAAATATGACGTCAATTTTTAAATATAAAACGTTAACACAAAACAATTTTTTTTTTAAAATAAATAAATAAATGTCGTCTGCTATTGTTTTATTTTTTAATAAATATTGATAATGATGACGTTGATTATTATTATTATTATTATTATTATTATTATTATTATTATTATTATTATTATTATTATTATGATAACGACGAAGTAATTTATTTTAATTTGTTTTTTTTTTTATCGAGGGAGAGTCGCGCGTTGATTTTATTTAAAAAAAAAAAAAATTTATTCCATCTCAACTTTTTATTTTTATTTTCCGAACCGTAAATTTAATTTTTTTTTTTATAATTCGATGACCGTTTGAGAGTGAAAAATAATAATAATAATAATTATAATAATAATAATAATAATAATAATAATAATAATAATAATAATAATAATAATAATAATAATAATAATAATTCATCTCATTTACAAAAAGAAGTGACAAAAAAAAAAAATTTAATTTTCATGTCGTCGTTGTCGTCGTCGTCGCGGTTTTAATCCTTAAAATTTTCCACTTAATTAATTAAGATTCGGTAAGAGAGAGAGAGAGAGAGAAAATTTTTTTTTGCTGCTGCCACGATAAAAAATAATGCTAATTGGTGAATTTACGCATAGGAAAATTTTTCACATTTTCCAAAAAAAAAAACAAAAACAAAAATACCATTCGTATGTATATCTTAAACCGATCGGCAATAAATAAACCTTTTTTTTTTGAAACAACAACAACAACAGATTATCAGACAAACGGTAAATTGAAAAATCGACATTGACAAACGATTGTTTGTTTAAAATAATAATAATAATAATACCAACAATGCAAATCTAAAAAAAAAAAAAAAAAAAAAACGAAAAAAAAAGAATTTGTACAACGTAGAAAAAACCGAAAAAAACAGTTTTCCACCATTTTCTTTTTTTTGGCCTCCTTTTTTAACATTTAAAAAAAAAGGAAAAATGGCGGGGAAAACGTGGTAGGAAAAATCAATTAACACACACACACGCACGTTTTTTAAACGACATTTTTTTGTGTCGAAAAAGAGAGAGAAAATTGTCTTAAAAAATTTTTCTTTTTTTTTTGGAACGGAAAAGAAAATTCGTTTGATTTTTTTTTTTTTTTGTCATCCGAAAAAAAAAGAAAATTAATTTACAATTCGATTCTCTCTCTCTCTCACTTTTAAATCTTTTTTCCAATTTTCACCACCATCGGTAACCTCTTTTTTCTTTTCCTTTCAAAAAAAAAAAAAAAAAAAAATTACTCATCAATCTTCGAGAGTGCATCCATCTTTAAAAAAAAAAAAATTTCACGTCGTCGCCTTTTTCTTTTATCATTAATCTTTTTTTTTTTTTTTTTTGCCAATCGTATTACTACTATTATCATTATTATCGTTCCTACTACTACCACTACAACCACTACAACAATCACTCGTTTTTATTATTATTATTATTACGATTTCGTAAAAAGTTTATCTTACGTTTTTTTTTTTTTTATGTAAAAAAGAAAAACGAATAACTAACTTTTTTAAAACGCTTTGATGAATAAAAATAAAAAGGTAAAAAAGGAAAAAAAAAGGAAAAAAAAGGAAAAAGTTTAGTAAAAAAGGATTTGAAAGAAAATAAAAGGAAAAAAGGAAGAAGAAGAGAGAGGAAGAGAGAGAGACAGAAAGAGAGAAAAATTTATACAAAAGGAAAAGTTTTTATCATTTCGTTGTCGTCAACGTCATCGTCGTCGTCGTCGTCGTCGTACGTAAAATTTTCCGACTGTCAAAAAAAAAAAAATGAAAAGAAATCAAAGTCGAAGAAGAATAAGAAGGAGAAGAAGAAGATGAGAAAATGAATAAAAAAAAAAAAAAAACAATCGAATTAAATGTAGGGAAAAAAATTTTTTTTTTTTTTTTTATTCAATGTACCTTAAGGTATTAAAAAGTAAAAAAAATTTTTTTCTGATGAAAATGAAAAGGAAGCGGAAAAGATATAAAAAAAAAAGGAAAATTAAATGAAAGAACATAATGATGATGATGATGATGATGAGGAAGGAATTCTTCTTTTCTTGTGAAAAACTTTTGATTCTATGAAATTTCTTTGACTTGAAAGAAACGTATAAAAAAAAAAGAAAAATGTTTAGAGTTGAAGAGAGACAGAGAGAGAGAGAGAGAGAGAGAGAAAGAGAAGGAGAGACACTTTGACAACTTTAACAAGATATCAAAGGAACAAAGTCAAATCAACAAGAAAAAAAAAAGAAAAAAGAAAGAAAGAAAAAAGTAATAAACTCGACAAAAGAGTACGAAAATGAAAAAAATTTTTTTTTTAAATTCATCATCATCATCATCATCATCATCATCATTATCATTATCATTATCATCATCATCATCATCATCATCATCGTCATCGTCATCGTCATCATCGTCGTCCTCATTGTCGTAGCAAACGTTTAAAAGAAGTAGAAAATGGGTAGTGGTCCAGCCAAGGATGCTGCAGGTGTGTGAGACCGTAAAACTTTTGGAATTTTTGATGACAAAAAAAAAAAAATGGAAAGAGAGAGAGAGAGAGAGAGAGAGAGAGAGAAAGAGGGGGTGAAAAATATTTCAGCACGGAAAAATTTTCAAATCGTACGCGTGGGAATTTTTTTTTCTTCTCTTGTTATCAGTCGGGGGGGGGGGGGCGTGGCGGGGATAGCAATGACGATGACGACAACAAGATTAACAACGAGTGAAATAAGAGAAAAATATGCTAGAGAAATAACACCGCCACCACCTCCTGGAATTCTCCTTTTTTCGAATTACTTTTTATTATTATTATTATCATTATTATTATTATCATCTGTTTCTTTCAAAACAACTTTCCTTTTATCTAAATTAAATTAAAGTAAAGAGGAAAAATTTTTTTTTTCTCACCTTACCGGACGAACGGCATAACAATTCCTTATTTTACACTTTCATTAACTACTTTTCTCCAGGAGATGAGAGAGAAAGGGAGAGAGAAACAACGATTACCGGAAACGACCAAAGTTCTAAAGTAGAGGGGAAGGGAAGGGGGGAAAACTTTTTCTCCATAAGGCTCGATTTCAAAATTAAAATTGAATTGAAAAAAAAATTTTAAATAAAAAAAAAAAAAAAAAAGAGAGAGAGAGAGAAAGGGAAAACGACATTTTATTGTAGTTTAATTATCGTTCCAAAAATTTTTCTGGAAAAAATGTCGTGGAAATAACCATCTCTCTCTCTCTCTCTCCCACTTTTCTTTGAACAAAAATGAACCGAAATAAAATATTAGTACGGCGACGACTCAAACCGAATTTAAACAAAAACCGCAAAAACCTTAGTTAGGCTCAATAAAATGACGATGATGACTTCACAGTCGAGAAAAGCGACTACAACAACTTCCGTTTCCTTTTTTTTTTTTTTTCGGGTAAAATTTTCTTCGGACACGAAAAGACGTAAAATTAAAAAAAAAAAAATTTTTTTTTTCCTCTTCCTCTCCATTATTTTTAAAAAATTTTAAAATGATATCGACCGCTCAAGTATACAATATAAACGAATATAGTCATCTAAGAATTATTTATATTACTTTAGTGGGCGCTCGGGAATAGAGAAAGAGAGAGAGAGCGAGAGACCGAAAGAGCGAGTGAGAAAGAGAGAGAGAAAAACCTGAGAAACTTAATGATGCCTTTGAAAACTGATTTTTTTTTTTTTAACAACAAATTTTCAGTGGTAAATTTTTATTCTTTTTTAAATTTTCTTTTCCTTCTTACACTTTTCCTTTTTCTTTTTCTTCTTACACGTTTTTTTTTTCATACTTTTCGTAATTATTTTTAAATAATCGTACAGAAAAAAATAGTCATTTTCAGGTCGAAATTAAAAAAAAAAAAAACGTGGCAGGAACGTACGGAGGAAGAAAAAAAAAACTCATTTAAATTCTACGAAAAGGTTAATCCCGAGATTACGTTTGAGTTATCGAATTATATATATATATATATATATATAGAGAGTTAATGGCAAGTTTTAAATTCTAATTCCACGTTTTCGAACGTAAACGAGCCAAAGCTAATTAAATCAATTTTAACTGAAATATTACTTTAAAACGTCTCTCACTCTCTCTCTCTCTCTTACTCTCTTTTTCTCACTCTTTTTTTTCTCCGTCTCTCTTTATCTATCCCTCTCTCTCTCTCTTTCCCTCTCACTTTATCCTTCTCTCTCTCTTTTTCCATTCATAACATTCATCATACTTTATTCGAGTACGGACGCGACATTTTTTTTTTTCTCTTATGTTATCGTGTCACGCTTTCGTTTTATTCGCCATCGTTCGTAATGAAATTATTTCTTCTGCTTTTAATGTAATCATTATTATTATTATTATTATCATCATCATCGCAATAAAACTTAAAATTGTTAAGAAAAAATAGAGAAAAAGATAGAATTGATAGTAATAACGGCATCGGATTTTCTTTTTTTTTCTTTTTTCGAAATATTAAAAAAATATCGAATAACCGGAAATGATGTCATTTTTTTTAACGCGATGAAAATAATAATAATAATAATAAAGAGTGAAAAAAAAAAATAAACGCGAAACGAAACCTTATTATTATTATCATCATCGTTTCGGTAACGACCCCCTCGACTCGAATTTTTTTTTTTTAATTTCTAACTTCGGATTTTCCTCGAGTAAATTATTATTATTATTTAAATTCAATTTTTACATTTTAATAAAATGGCGGGAAAACAAATCTTTTTTCTTTTTCCGAAAACGTTATCAGAAGAGAAAAAAAGATGTGATAACGATAAGACGATGTAAAACAATATATATGTATATTGATATTTACGATATGACGGGGGGGGCGAAGGGGGAGGAAGGAAGGAGGGAGGTAGGAAGAGAAAAAACAATTTTTTTTCTAAATATAAATTTACATTATCGCGATCTCTACTAACTACAATTATCTAAATTCATGTGAACGTGTAATAAGAATTGTAACATTCATAACAAACAAAAAAACAAACGAACAAACAAAACAAAAGTCATTCGAGTTCATTCAAAGTGGATTCCCCGGGTTTTTTAGATGATTTTTGAGGAAAACAAAACGAGATTAAAGGATTTGGAATGATAATTTGTCATAAAATCAAAACATTTGTTTGTTTGTTTGTTTGTTTCCATTTGCAAAATCGAACAACCAAAATAACAACAACAACAACAACCGAATCTTATTTTTTCTTTTGAAAAATCCTACGTCATTCACATTTACACACACATTTTAATCATTCGATCAAATAATAATGGCGATTATTATTATCATTATCATTATTATTATTATTATTAATTTAGTCTTATGTAATCTCGCAACGATTTCACCCGAGATAAAAAAAAAGGGAAAAAACGGGATAAAAACGGGATAAAAAAAAGAAGGAAGAAAAAAATTTGCCTTTTTTTTCGCTTTAGTTTTAACTAAAATAAATTAATTACATCCGTTTTATTTTATTTTTTCCCTTATCTTTTTTTTTTTTTCTTGTAAAAGGAAAAAAGGAAAAGGATGTTCCTTTTTCCTTTTTTAATTAATTTTACGTTATATTATCAAATTGAATTTTTCTTTTTTTTTTGTTATCATTTCATTTGAAATTCACACGTAAATCATCAATTTAACTTTTTCTGAGTTTCCTTTTTTTTTTGAGTCTCTGTGTGCCATTTTCTCCTGCCACGTTTTTTTTTTATCTTAAACTTTCAATCATTTAATTTATTTTATCCGGTTTTTGTTTTTTTTTTTTTTTTTTTTTTTCAAATTCATTCGAGTTATTTAAATAAATAAAAAAAATGGTTGCGGGTTTTTGCGTAATAATCTTTACCCGCCTCCCCAACGAGCCCCCCCAAACATGCCCCCACAGGCAAATTTTTTATTTTCGACGAAGAAAGTCTTATTTAAGAGAAAAACTCAAAATTTAAATTTGATATTAGAAAAAAAAAAAAAACAACGAGCCCCAAACGTGTCAGGAGAAAATGAAAAATGGCGGAGAGAAAACGTGGAAGAAGAAAAAATATAAGGAATTCATACGTAAACATATTCGGACCGCGGTTTTTCCCTTAAAGGTATTTCATAAAAATATTTACCATTATGCAAATAAATGTAAATTAAAATAAAATTCTTTTGGGGGGCAAAGTAAAAAGATTTTCCTCGAACAAAAACAAAATGGCGGAAAATTTTTTTTCCCCTTCTTTTCTTCTTTCTTAAAGTCGAAAAAAAATTTTATTTCGAAAATATTTATTATTATTATTATCATCATCGTATTTCATAACGAAATCGAAACCGAAAATAACATTAATGATGGATTTTCTCTTGAGTGACGTCATCGACAAACGTTAAATTCGAAATAAAAAAAAAATCTTTCTCTTTCTCATTAGTATAAGAAATAAAATTCTTTCGCCACGACACGTCACTTACTCATAATATTTTCGACAAAATAAAAAGGAAAGAAAGAAAATTTTTCACGTCGTTTCGTGAGACGTGGAAATAGTGGTAAAAACGTAATTTAGAAATAAATTGTTTTCGGCCGTGAGGTGACTCCATCACGAATAATAACCGCAAAATAGATTGAAATGATAATAATAATGATAATGATGACGATGATGATGATGATGATGATCCTCCATGTTTTTTTTTCCGACTCTTTCCCTCTTTTATAAAAACCTTTTTTAGTTTTAAGTTTTTACCTGAAAGATGATGGAAACCTTTTTCCTGTTCTTTTATCACAAACGTTTTCGGAAGACCGAACGACTGTGGTGGGGACCGAACGCGGTGGGGACCGTACGTTATACACAAAATCATTATTATCATCATCATCGTTTTATTCTTGCTGCGGTTTTTTCGTTTCAACCTTAATCAACAATATAAAATCATTGATTGCGAACGTGTCAAATAATCCTTTTTGCCTTGTTTGTTTGTTTGTTTTCCGTTTAACTTATCGTTTCCCCCCAACCAACCAACTCCCCATCCACCCCCTCATTCCCTCGTGTTTGTATTAATTTATTAAAAAGGTATAAAAATTTTCCTAACCTTTTTTTTTTTTGGAACGTGATCGCGTCCCTTCTTTCGATTTTCCCGAACGTATTTTTCTTTTTAAGTAAAGAACGAACGTGCGAAACCTTTCATCGTTTCAATAAGACAAAAGAGTGACGACAACAACCACAACAACAACAACAACAACAACCGACGAGAAAAGTTAAAAAAGTTAAAAAACGTATACCGCGTCGTTACGGTAATAATAATAATAATAATAACAATAATAATAATAATCTTAATTTTATTTCTACCCGAGTAAAATGAGAAAAGCTTTGGAAAAAAAAAATGTAATAATAATAATAATATTAATAATAATAATAATAATTCTTTAAGTATACGCAAACACGACTTTAAAATAAAAAAATAAAAAAAGCTTTAAAGCACGCACTAAAACTTTTACCCAACTTTTTTCTTTTTTTATTCTTCTTTCTCTCTCTTTCTCTCCCTCTCTCTCTTACTTTTTCTTATACTCTTTCAAGTCCCCCCTCCAGGCCTTTACCCCTCACCGGTCTCCCTATAGTTTATATTTATTTGTTTATAACAAATAAAAAATGACCGAAATTCAAAATTTACATTTACGTTAAATTAATAATAATAATAATAATAATTTTTTAAATGTGGGATTTTGGGTATGAATGAACGAGATGATAATCATCCGATATTTTTCTATTTCGATCGGGGGGGGCAGGAAGGGAGCGGGGAGGTGAGCAGGAGGAAAGGAAACAGCACATAAATTAACTTTGGAAAAAACATTAAATTTTATCGACTGGAGAAAATGTAAGTAAATAAGAGAGAGGAAATGAGGAGACATATTAGTTTATATATCAAATTTAAATTTTCAATCTCTCTCTCTCTCTCTTTCTCTCATTTTCTCTCTACCTATTATTCTCTATCTAACTACATCCCTTTTATTCTTTCTCTCTCTTCTCGTATTCAACTCTTTTTCTCCATCATTTTGTCTTTTCTTATCATTCCATGTCTCTCCCTTTCTCTCTCTCTCCATCATTCTCTCATTTTCTTTTTGCCTATTATTCATTTCCTCTCATTCTTTCTCTCGTTCTTTTTCTCTCTTTTTTTTCTCTATCATTCTTTCTCTCGTTTTCTCTGTCTCACCCTCTCTCATTCTTTCTCTCTTTATTTTATTCACTCTTTCAGTACCAAATTTAAACATATTACGTCATCATCGTCCTTATTATTATTATTATTATTATCATTATCATTTTTATTATTATTATTACTATTATTATTATCGAAAAACTCGATGATGTCTTTTTATATACGCACGTTGAAAATATTTTCAACGGAATCTTTTAATTTTTTTTTTTTTTTTGGGGGAGGAAAGGGGGGAACGACGGAAACCTTTTTAAAATTCTGAAGAACGTGCGAAATCAAAAGAAAGAAAGAGAGAGAGAGAGAGAGATAGAGATAGACTTGATGATGATTGATGACGACGGTAGGAGTACGGAAAAAAGATTTTTGGGAATTTTTTTTTTTTTTCAAAACCAACAGGAATATATATCACGGTTGAGCGGTAAATTTCCCGAAGGAAAATCATTCCCCCCCTCCCCTCCTCATTGTTATTATCCCGGCAAATTTATTATTATTATTAATAAAATGCAGGAAGAGAGGAGAGGGGAGGGGAGAGAGAGAGGTAAACTAACGATACGATTTAATTTTTTCTCCCGGAAAAAAATATAAATTGAATTTATCGTAAAATAAAAACAAATGGAATGAATGAATGAATGAGTGAATGAATGATTGAAAATTTATTCGTTTCATTTTTATCCCTCCGCCATTTTTCTTTTTCTGATCGGAAACGATAACGATAATGATGATAATATTAATTTTTTTTTTTATAAATAACGATTGATTAAATTTATTCTCGGAAAAGTTCTTTTTTTCTCGTTTTTCTTTTTTTTTTTTTGAATTATGGCAAAAATTATTTCTCTCTCTCTCTTTTCCACTCTCTTCTCTCTTTTCTCTCCCCATCCTCCTCACTTTTTTCTACTTTTCTTATCAAATTTCGAATCCGAAACGAAACGCAAAAAAAAAAAAATTTAAATTAAAGAAAAATTATTATTATTATCTTTCTCCTTTTAATTACACCAAAAGGAAAAAAAATTATTATTATTAGTATTATTATTATTATCAATATCATTATTATCATTATTATCATTATTATTATTATTTTTTCATTAAACCCACGGGAGGTTAAGAAGCTTTGATTCCTTTTTTAATAAAAATCACGTAAGTTTTAATTGCTTTCAACCGTCAAACGTTTCTTTTCCATTTTTTCTTCTTCCACGTTATTTTTTTCTTTACCCCCTCCCTCTTCCCCTTCCCTATTTTTTAATTATTGTTCGTTATAAATAAGTACCCGAGAGTTTTTCGTGGGGAGAAGAAGGAGGGAAAAAAAATTTTAAAAATGATTTTTCGGGAACAGGAAGAGGGAAGGAAAAAAATTTTTTTTTTTTTTTTTTTTCGGGAAGGCGGTGACACTTTTTGAATTTTTTAAAAAGTGAGTGAGGGGGTTGAAAAGGGGGAGGGGGAAAGAAAACCAAAGTGAAATTCTTCCATTTTGTTTTCGATTCGGGGGAAAATAAAAAAATGTTTGAAAAAACTTACCTTTCACGGCGTTAAGTTTATTTCCAACCATTTGTTTTGCAACGAAAGCCGCCATTTTTTTTCCTTTTACCTCTCTTTTCCTTTTGGTTTTGAATTCAGAACAAACAAAAAAAAATCCAAATTTAAAAAACGATTTTCTTTTCTTCTGCTACTACCAAATCGCGACGACTTGACACTGAAAATAAAAATAAAAAAAATTTTTAAATCATTTTAAATCTCCTGCCACGTCGTTTTACCAAAATTTTTGCTTCGTTTGACGTTTCTTAATTGATCCTATCTACCGAATGTAAAATTTTTTATTCATTCATTCATTCATTCATTCATTCTTTAAGATAATTCTCGGCACGCGCGTAATACCTGTCATTCAATCAAATTTTTTTTTTTACTTTTTATAAGTCAATCGACGACGAGCGCGCGCACGCACGCACAAACCGAAGCTACCGTTAAAAATGCCACGTAAGAAAAAAAATTATTAATAATAATGATAATATTTCATTTTTTTTTTTTTTCATTTTTAGACTCTCATGAGGTAAGAAGACTCAAATCAAGAAGAGAAGCTTAACGGAAAAGCTACTTAGATGATGATGTCTACGAAGAGCGGGGGTTGGGGAGGGTGGGGAAGAGGAAAAGGGGGGAATGAAAGAAGTGGGGGTGGGAGAGAAGGAAGAAAAAGACAAATCCTATCAGAAAAATGGAATTAGGCTGGAAAAAAAGAAAAAATTCATTGTTCTATCTATGCCTTCTTAATTTTTTTTTTTTTTTCCTTTTTTTCCTTTCAAATGCGAATGAAAACGGGATGGGGGGAAGGTGGGGGGAGAGAAACGGCGGAAAAGTAGATTTGACGGCGGTAAAAAAAAGAAAAGAGATCAAGAAGAAAAGTCTCGACGACATGTTTTTTTTTCTTCCTATTCATGAATTTTTTTCCTCTTGTCGAAAATATTTTTTTATTCTTTTTAAAAAATTTCCCTCCCCCCACCATATTCACTCTCTCTCGATTTGAAATAATAATAATAATAATAATATGAGAAATAAATTTTTAACTGAAACCACGTCGTTCGTACTAAAAAAAAAAAAAATTCTTATAATAATGATTTACATTTTTTTTTTTTTTTAATTAAATTTAAAATTTAAACTTTTTCGAAACGACGGAAATAAATAATAATAATGATGAAGATGATAATGATAATAATAATTTTTCAAAAGAGGAGGAAAAAAAAACAAAAAAAAAAAAAAAAAGGTTTACGTGACTTGCGAAAAAAAAATAAAATAAAAAAAACTTTTTTTTTTTTTTTTTTTTTTTAACTTCCCGTCGGGGAAAGAGAAAAAAAATGAATTTTAACTTAACAACAACAACAGCAACAACAACGAAAAAAAAAAAAAAAGTTAATAATAATTATATTCTAAAGCCCCGGCATCGTTTTTTTTTAACTTTACTTTACTTTACTTGTCGGTTCATATATTATTTATCGAAAAATTAAAAAAAATTAAAAAAAGTTTTTAACGGTTAAAACGGTTTTTTTTTTTTTTTCATTATAAAAAAACCATGATAGTGCATATTTACATAATAATGTTTTCAAACAATTTATAATAATTTTTCTTTTTTTTTTTTTCCCTCATCAATTTTTGACGGACAGAAAAAGAACTGAGAGGTATAAAAGGTTTTTTTTTTTTTTTTTTTTTGAAATCAAAGGAAAATTTTGATTTAAAAAAATAAGGAAATCTATTTTCGTTTTGTGAAATAAGAAAAGAAAAGAAGAAAAAGAGGAAAAATAATAAATGGGGGTTAAAAGAGAATATGAAGTGGTAGAGAATGAGAGAATGAAGATAAAGTGGGAAAAATTGAATTACAAATGATGGCGAAAGCAATCAAATTTCTCTCGCTTACATTCGATTTGTTCGTTGAAAAGTTTAAGGGCGGCGGTGGTTGTGGCGGTGGCGGTGGTGG
This sequence comes from Pediculus humanus corporis, assembly GCF_000006295.1. Taxonomy (NCBI): domain Eukaryota; kingdom Metazoa; phylum Arthropoda; class Insecta; order Psocodea; family Pediculidae; genus Pediculus; species Pediculus humanus. Next base: position 191,582 of record NW_002987236.1, on the reverse strand, counting down.
TGGTGGGGAAGGCGGTGGTGGCAGAGGCGAAGGCGAAGGCGGCAAATTTCGCCTCCTCCTCATCCTTTTTGTAGGTTTTTCCAATTTAATTACCTTTCACGGGTTAATTTTATGCTTTTACCCACGGGATGAAATTTCTTTCTTTCGGGATAAAGTGCTCTGATTGATAGAAGAATAAATCGGATGGTTAATTTAAAAGTCAACCGAAACCACTCCGATGATTACATTTGCAACGGTAAATTCGTTCTCGTTCGTCCATTTTTTTTTTTTTTCCCTTCTATCTTTCTAAGATAATGGCGGTCCATGTAATAAACATGAATTTTTTTTTTTTTTGAAAAGAAATCAAAAACGAAAACGAAAAAATTTATTATCATTGTTATCATTTTTTCTTTTCTTTTGTTTTTGCAATTTTAATTAAAATTAATACAGAAAAAAAGAAGAAAAAAACGTTTTATCGTTCGTTTTATTATTAATGTAAACGTCCGATTGTTATTTCATCCGAGAAAAAAAAGGGAAAAGGAAAAAATTTTCCCTGCGAAAAAAAAAAATTTTCCCCGTTTTGATATTTTCAAATCAAGGATACGTTGTTTTGTTATCGCTATTTTGTCTACGTAATAAGAACGGGGAAAAAATCGAGCGAGAGAAAATTTTCCCTTTTCCCCCGAATTTAAAATTTTCCTTGCGAAAAAAATTCCCCGTTTTGATATTTTTAAATCAACAATAGGTTGTTTTATTATCATCGCGTTGTTTACATAATGAGAACGGGGAAAAAAACGAGCAGGGAAAAAATCGAGCGAGGGAAAAATTTTCCCTTTTTCCCCGAATTTAAAATTTTCCCTGCTCGTTTTCATTTTGTTTTGTTTTTATGTACGAAGAATCTTTTCTTTAAAAGTTTTTAACATTAAGATTTTCGAATTTTTTTTTTTCCGTCGGCCATATTTCTTTTTCTCTCTCTCTCTCTCTCTCTTTCTCTCACCAGTTTTGTTGTTATAATCAAGTAATGTATTCGGTTGAATTTCAAATTTTATTTTTAAAAAAAAAAAAGGTCATTTTCAATTTCGCGTGATTTGCTTTTACTGTAAAGAAAAAAAAAAAGCATTTTCTCCATTTTCAATTCAACAAATGCATTTGTTATAAAAAAAAAAAATTTTCCGGGCATGACTGGAAACTTTTATTGTTTTCCTTTTTTTTTTTTTTTATTCAAATTTTTAAATCGTGTCTGGCCGAGATTTTATTCGGTAAAGCTTTTTTTTTTTTTTTTTTTTTTTTTTTTTGAATTTTACTTTGTGTGACAAAGTCTGAATTGTTAAATAATGTGTGTGTGAGAGAGAGAGAGAGAGAAAAAGAGTGTGACTATGATTTTGATTGATTTTATTTTCTCTCTCTCTCTCTCCGAAATTTTTATATCCGGCACGTGTAAAATTTTTTATATAATGAGATTTTCCTAATGGAATTTTATTGTTTTCCACATCAAAATCCATCCGTCGGGTTAGGTAACGAGAAAAAAATATTTAAAACCGGAAGTAGAGGTCGCTGTCGTCGGTGTTTTTTCTTTAACGCGGCTAATTTAAAACGAAACGACAGCAAATTTTTAAGAAGCGACTTTTTTTTGTTTTAAATTATATATATAAATAAATAGTTTCTCAGCAAAAATTTTTTTTGCAGCAAAAAAAAAGGAAAACTTTCGATCGTTTCCAATTTACTGGGGAAAAAGAAAAAAAGAAAAGAAAAAATGATTCTCTTCTTCTTTTTCTTCTTTTTTTTATCATAATTGAACTAATTTTAAAAAATTTTAAATTGGTGATTACCGAGAGCAAAAAGAAAAGGAAAAAGTTTCGTTGTTTCACGAACTTTTGGAAAAAAACAAAAAAAAAAAAATTTATAATAAAACCTGGAAAAATATGAAAAATGATGATAATAATAATAATAATAATAATAATAATAATAATAATAATAATAATAGCAGACAATTTTTAAAAAAAAATGGAAACTGATAAATTTTACGTATCAAATCAAAAAAAAATCACGTTTTTTTTCTTTTTTTCTACCCCGTTCTACCCCCCCGCCATCTTTTTAAAATAAAAACTAATGAGATGAGAAAAAAAAAAAAGAAACAAAGCCGTGACGTATTTATCGTGACGTATTTTTTAATAATAATAATAATAATGATAATGATAATAATACGATTTTCCGTAATAATAAACGAAAAAAACCGAAAAAAATACGACGTACGACGTTAATATTAATTGAATGTAATTATCAAAAAAAATATTTTATAATAATAATAATTATACTCTTCTGCCACGTGATTTGGGGAAGGGGAAAGGGAGGGGGAAGAACTTTCTAGAAAAAAATTAGAAAGATCCTACTCTGTTTTATTTATTGAAGAAAATCGAAAGGAAAAAAAAACGCACGAAAACGAACGCCATGTTTTTTTTTTTTACTCGAATCGATCCGCCATTTTGTTTTTTATTAATATGAAATGTCTTAGTTACGGTCCTGAAAATATATTTAAATCTACCGTTAAAATTCAAAGACACACACGAAAGGAAGGAAGGAAGGAAGAAAGGAAAAAAGGAAACCGTTGACATTTTGAAAAAAAAAAAAAAAAAAAAAAAGATTTCATTCGAACAATTGATAAATGATAATAATGATGATAATAATAATGATGATGATGATGATGATAGTGATAATAATTATAAGAGGAAGAAAAAGTAAAAAAAAAAAAAAAAAAGTACGAAATGAAAAAGTTGTGTCGGATTTGTATTTAAAAAAGGAAAGATTAAAACGAAAAAGAAAGAAATAGAACATGATGATAATGATAATAATGATGATGATGATGATGATGAAGTTGAAGAAGGAAAAAAAAAAAAGGCAAATCTTAAAATCCTTGAAATTTTAAAATGCCTTCTTCTCGTTTAATTAATTAATTAATTAATTACTCATTAAATTATTAAGAATAAAAAAAACGTGGAGGAAAATTTTCTAGTTCCACGAAAGAAAATGGAAAGGAAAGGAAAAGGTTTTTAAAAATGACGTCACATTTATTTTTTAAAAAAATTTTTTTCTTCCCCCGAGTATAAATTAATAATCATAGAAATAATCATTTTTTTTGTCGTTTTTTTGATTTTATGACGTCATAAAAAATAACGGTCAAAATATTACGTGGGTAATTTTTTTTTCAAAAATTTTCTATCGAATCGTCGACTGTGATGATGATGATGATAATAATAATAATGATTTGATTTGTCTTTTTTTATAAAATATTTTTAAATTCTAGAAAGTTCTCTTTTCTTTTTTTTTTTACGATGTCCGAAAAAACGATTTTTTCTGTCGTGAAAAAAAAAAAAAAACGCGTAAAAACGTTTTCGTAAAAGAGAAGAGATGATGATGATAATGATGATGATGATGATGATGATGATGTTTCGAAACGAATGAAAAATACAACGAATTTTTTTTAGAGGAAAAAAATTTTTTTTTTTTTTCGTCAGAACTCTCGTAAAACTTCGTGTTTTCCCAGGTGGTCCAACATAAAAAAAAAAATGAAAGGGAAAAAAAAAATTCTCGACGATTTAAAAAAATTTTTTTTCTTTTTTTTTTTACGTATTGTTTTTCCACAAACATTTTTTTTTTTTTTTTTGAATGTAAAAAGAACAAACGTCACAAATGAATTTTTTTTTTTTTTTTGGTTAATTCCTTTTCAAAATGCGATATAAAAAATTCGTCGAGTTTTTTTTTCCTCCCACTTTTCTCTCTCTCTCTGTCTCTCTCACTTCAAAAAGAAACTTTTGAAATAAAAACACACAAAAAATAATAATAATAACAATAATATTTACACAAACGTTCATTTTTTGAAAAATAAAAAAAAAAAAAGATTAAATCTAATCTAACGTAACGTGGCAGGAGTCGGACGGATAAACAAAAGAAAATTTTTTTCTTTTTACCTTTATAAAAAATTTAAAACAAAAAAAAATGATAATAATATCATTATTGTTTAAATAAAAAAAAAAAAAAAAAAATTCGCGATCGATTTATTAACGTGAAACGTACGAAAGAACCTAATCAAACCGAATTTCGTCCGTTAACTACGTCACAAATTTTTTTTTTAAATGCATGAACGCACATTTCACACATCGACCAATCACAAACTGGTTTCTAATTAACGTCATTTAAACGTAACAAAAGTTTCCCCGTTTTCGAAATTGGTACTCCCGATAGGAATCGAATTGGCGCGTAACGGTTTGTTTATTTATTTTTTTTAAAATTCAAAATGGCGGACGAATATCGCATAGCGTGAAGAGTTTGAAATATAAATAAAAGTAATTTTTTTTTATCGTTCGTTTACGAAAACCGCGTTGTTAAAGTTAATAATAAATAAATTTGTTTTGTTAAAAGAAAAAATGATGTGATGGATTTGATAACGCACGTAAACAAATGAAAATGAAAAAAAAGAAAAGCTAAATAGACAGTTAAAAAGTTTTAAAAAACCATTTTTCCGACTAGTCGATTTTTTACATTAAAAAAAAAATCGTGATTTATAACGTAAAAAATTTTTATAAAAAGTTTTTTATTATCATTATCATTATTATTATTTATACGGCCGACTTTTGTGTATTAAAAAAAATTTAACTTCTCTTTTTTTTATTATGACGGGTCAACAACTAAATGTAAAAACGTGTAATTATTCCGCCATTTTTTTTTTTTTTTTTTTTGATAGGTTTCCCCGTTGAAACGTGTGAAATAATATTTACTTACACCTGCGATTCAATTAATTATTACTCATGGGTCGAACATCACATCATCCGCCATTTTGGTTTTTCTCTCTGTGACGTAAGCATTGCTTACGTATGATCAAACGTTAAAAATTTTTTTTTGTTTTTATATTTCCAGGGATTAAAATCAGGGATATTTTCTCGTCTTTAACACCTGCCACGTCATAATAATAATAATAATAATAATAACAATTACGCCAATTATTTAAAAAAAAAATAATAATTACCTTTTTTTAACGGTCAAAACCGATTCAAATTCGTTCGATTTAAATTAGTAAAAATAAATTTTAAAAAAACTAACGAAAAACAGTTTCCTTTACAAATTTTAATAATTTATTTCCGGAAAATTGATCATACCGACGAAACAATTCCGCAAAATAAACATGAGCCGCCGCCATTTTGAAAATTATAATTTATTTATTTCCCTTAGTATTTAGAATATGTAGTGATCGTATTAGAAAGTGTAAAAGTCATTTGGGAATTTATATATGTATAACGACAATTATAACACGAATAAAACCTTACGCGACCTTTTTTTTTTTTTTAAGGTCGAAATAATCAAAAATAATTAAATTATGTGTGAGACTAATTAGTAACAACTTACGTAATTTATTTTCCCAATGTGTGTTGTGTGTGTGTGTGTGTGTGCGTGTGCGCGTTGCATAACCGTAATAATAATTTCGATCGTTTATATTACAAAGACGACGACAAAAATCCGTTATTAAAGTTTGTTTCCATTTTGAAATCGATAAAAACGACAAATCGATACTATTAAAATTTAAATTCCGTTTATTTCTTTTTCGTTTTTTTTCTATTATATTTTATCTAAAATAAAAATAAATAAAATAAAAATAAAATTCAATAAATTAGACTCCCCATCGGAGTTAAATAAAACAAAAAAAAAAAACGTTTTATAATTACACTTCATAAATATATTCATTTTATCTGTCACAATTTTTTTGTGTTCGATTTTAACGGAAAAAAGAACTGTGACGTCACCGGAAGCGAATTGTTTTTATTAAAAGAAAAAAAATTGTCAATTAAAATCCTTTTTGAAATCGGTTAAGCGCGAAATTAAAAATAATAAAATAAAAAAAAATTGTATAAATTCTTTTTCTTTTTAAATTATAAATATAATAATAATAATAATGATCGAGTTTAATATCCTGTCGATGATAATGATATTATTTTTTTACACAAAAAAAATTTCATCGATTTTGTAAAACATTTTTTTTTAAGTTTCGTGATTGTTTCACGTAGTAGTTTTTTTTCGGTTACGTAGTATCGACGACGATATGAAAGCGCGAAACGTTGTCAATATAAATTCCATTTGTAAATTTTTTGTCGTCGCCGTACGTTATTTTAAACGTTTCGAAGTGTTGTTATTTTTATTAATTTATTTTAAACGTTTAATATTATTAAATATTAATGTTAGTTAATACGTTAGTGAAATCAATGAGGGGTTTAAAAAAATAAATTAATGAAAACAACAACGATTTCTCGTGATGGTATTGTGATTTGATCAAAAAAATTTTTTCCTCAATTTTTTTTATTTAATTTTTATGTTTTGAAATATGGAAGTTATCGGATTCGATAGAATCTTGAGTGCTACAAGTGAAATACAGGTACGATTCATCACTGTCATTATTTCATCCCCCAATTTAACCCTTTAATTTATTTTGAATACATAACCTAACCTGGTCGAAATAATCATGTACATATATATGAGTAATTGATGTTGTCTTAAACACATTTAAACCATTAATAAAAATGTACATTAACGAATATAATCGTTTAAATTTAACCCTTATTATATTTGCCTTTCTTTTTAACGTATGCCTAGTAAATTAAAATTTGATAAAAAATAAAATGTCATATTTATTTTATTTTTTTTGTTGTGAATTCAAGATTCATTAAATCTGAAAGTTTTTGTTTTGAGAGAGAGAGAGAGTGTACATACATTCACTAAAAAATCTACTTCATGTTTTAATCATTTTAAAAAATAGTCCTGCTGTGTGTAAAATGTAAAATTTATTTTTTTGTGTGATTTATTCGATTGTCACTTTTTAACTTTACCATGTGTGTGTGTGTTGTCGACCTTTTTAAAACCTCAAAAAAATTATTCATTTTGACAACTAAACTAAATCATTCAGTTTGCTATTGTTAATCAAATTTTTTAGTTTGCTATTTAAATTATTATTATTATTTGTTTTATGCAGTTTAAATATTTTTTCATTTCAAATTGAATCGAGTTATTTTTAAATGATAAAAAATGATAAAATATGATTCGATGTGAACAAATGAGATGTGAGAGAGAGAGAGAGAGACATGATTTCGTTATGAAATTGCATTTCCATTTATTATTATTAAATGCAATGAAAATAAAATGTCAGAATGTCACAGTTGCTGTTGTTGTTGTTGTTGTTGTTGTTGCTGTTGGTTGCCTTTACGAAACAAAATAAAACAATTAACAAATGGGAATAAGTTAATTAATTAATATTAAGAGTAATAACAATTTCAGATAATGGCTCGATATCAAATGAATTCACATTTAAATGATCATCTCGATTAAACCTCTAATAAAATCAATGATAATAATAATTTTACAAGAGGTCAAAGTTCATGTAATTAAAAATATTTTTTTGTAATAATGTGTAATACACGTGTAAAAGAAAAAAAAATTCTTATAATAATAATGATTATGATAAGGTAAAAGTATTTTTTAAAAATGGCAAACAATAGGAGAGAGAGAGAGAGAAACGTGGATTTAGAATTAAGCTAAGAAAAAATTTTTTTTTTTTTAATTAATATTAAAAAAACGTATAATTAAAGAGGTTGTGCAATTAAATACATGTAAATAATAATAATAATGATGATGATGATGATGATGATAAATAATTTTATAATTAGGGATTATTAAGGTAAAAAAAACGTTTAAAACGTTTACGGGGTAGTATCGCGGGGGAGGGGGTATTGGGGAGGAAAGGGAGGGGTGGAAGGAGGGAAACTTATTTTAATTTAAAAGTAAATTCGGTACGATAAAATATCACGTTTCTTTCTTACTTTCTTTTTCAAAAAAAGAATTTTTCGTTTTTCTCATCTTAAAAAAAAAAAAAAAACGTCTACGGGGAACCGTTAAAAAAAATAAACAAAAAATAATTAAACATATTCGATTACTTTTTTAAATTTCGCGTTGTTATTATTATTATTACTATTATTATTATTATTATTATTATTATTATTATTATTTTTGACTACTTGGAAATTTGTCGTGGAAAACCGCGTTTAATTTAAACAGAGAATAAGTAAAAAAGTTACGTTCGTACACGTGGAAAGCGTGACGTAAGCATACCGGAAATGCATTTCCCTATGGGATTGGAGAGGGATTCGATTATTCGATAGGTCGAATATTAAATCGAAAAGGATTATGGCTAAAGAAAATTTAGATTTATCGAATGGAAAAGGAAAAAAAACCACGTGTGCGAGAGCGTGTGTCCGTTAAGGATTTCGTGAGGGAAAATTATTATCATAACCACGAGTACGTAAAGCAGACTAAATGATTTTAATGATGATGATGATGATGATGATGATGATCTCGGGCGAGTGAGGGTGGGAGGGGGAAGAAGAATTTTGTAAATAAGAAAATCCGATCGATTTTCGTTTTTCTGAAAGAGGAGGGGGAAGAGACGAGGAGAAGGAAAATCTCAAGATTTTATTTTATTTTTAGGGTGTTTATTTTAAAGTCAAAAAGATTCCAAAAGAAATATGGAATGGCATAAAAAGGAAAAAGAAAGAGAAAAAGAGAGAGAGAGAGAGAGAGAGAGAGAGAGAGAAATTAATTCGTTTTCGAAAGTTTTTTTTTTTTTTTTTTAAATAAATGAAAAAAGAATTAATTATTAAAAAAAAAAAATTTTCGTACTATTTTATTGTTTAGCGATTAATCGATGGATCGATGGATCGATCGATTAATCGATAAATCGCGGATCGTTTTGTTTTTTTTTCCCCCTCCCGGCTGTATATTTAAATCATACTGGGAGTATTTTTTCATTTTTCTCAAACTGTCTCTCTCTATCTCTTTCTCTTTCTTTCTTTCTGTCTATCTATCTCTCTTTCTTTCTCTTTGCATTTCCTTAACAATTTAAATCGTTTAATATTTATTTTAAAGTAAAAATTGAGGAGGAAAAATAAATTTTTCAAACGTTTTTTTTTTCTTTTTTTTTTCTCTCACTTTTTAAAAATTAATGATCGTTTTATATATTTATGTATATATATATATTTTTTCCTTCCAGTATTTTGAATTATTTATAAGAAAGCAGACATTTAAAAAAAAAAAATTTTTTTGTGTTTTTTTTTTTATCTAAATGAAAAATACATAAATTTTTCCAATGGCAATTGATGCGAATCGTAATGGAGAAAAAAATAGAGAGAGTGGGAGAGAGAGAGAAACGTTTCCGATATTTATTGTTTACGTCACACCATTTTCGACTTTTGACAAACTGACAACGTCGTGTTCATCATTATTATTATTATTATTATTATTATTATTATTATTATTATTATTATTATTATTATTATTATTTTCACTTCTTAATCAAGGCGGGGGGAGGGTTTTCATCTGTCATTTTGTCGGGGTTTGTCCAAAATTTATTCCGGGTCTCTTAAATTAGTACCACGTCAATCCTTATTAATTTTCCCCGAATCGGTCTCGGGAAATCGGGGTCCGGTGTGACAATAATATAACATCTGTGGAGTGACCGGAAATAAGAATTTATTATATGACGTCATCATCTTTGTTTTGTTCTCGCCGGTGTGGGTGTTTGCGTCATACACGTCCCAAGCGGCGTGACCGTTTTATTATTATTATTATTATTATTAGTATTTAAAAAAAAAAAAAAAATGTAAAAATTATGAGATTTGGTCGTTTGCGAAAACTTTGCCCCCACCCCCTCCCCCCCCGAAATGCAAAACTGTCCGCAGAAAAAAAAAAATTTGTAAGCAGAGTGAAAACCTTTTTTTTTATTCCTTTTTTTTATTCCTTTTATTTTTTCCTTTTTCCGAATGGAATGGTGCCGTATACATAAATATATATAAATTTTTTTTTTTCTTTTCGTATTTCATTGCAGGCTGTCTCACTATTTCACGGAATAATGTCGTTTTTTTGGTGGGGAGGGGGAGGGAGAGGGGGAGGGAAGAGACAAAAAATTATTTTCTTCACTTTTTCTTTTTTTTTTTTTATTTTGGATTATCTGAGATTTTTCAACGATTTCAAATTTTCTTTTAGATTCTATCGAATAGATTTTTTTTTCTTTTTCTTTTCTCTTTTTTCTTTTTTTTTCATCCCTTAAGCTTTTCTTTATACGATTTACACACACACACACACGTCGAGAATGAAATAATGGTATGTAATAAACACCGACTGAGCCAGCACCAAATAAATACTTTAATGATGATAATAAAACAAAAAAAAGAGAGAAGGCGGTGGGATTGGGGCTGGGATCGCGGGGCGTGTGAGTTGGCAACACTGAATTTTCATTTGATTGAATTCGTTCGAAAAAAAAAAAAAAAACGAAAAGAAAAAAGAAAAAAGGAAAGAAAAAAAAGTTTTTTTTTTATGTCTTCCAACGTCATTTTCTCTCTCTCTTGCTCTCTCTCTCTCTTTAATGATGACGGCGATAATAATGATGATGATAAATAAGAAAGTTTTTAAAATATTAAAAAAATTACACTTATACATATGTAAATAATAATGATAATAATAATAGTAAAATGGCGTTCGATTTGAATTAACGTGATTTTTTAAATTGAAAATTTATAACCGTCGCCGATCGAGTTGGGTAATAAAATTATTTATGACAAATTTAAGGAAAAAAAAAAAAAGATGGCGGCGGAGGATCAGTTGGAGGATCTGACGTGGCAGGAATTTACGCGTGTAAAAAGAAAAAAAAAAAAAAACAAAAACAAAAAAAAAATCAGAGCGTTACGCGGTAGTAATTTCACGCTTGACCGATCGGAAATATAAATTTGAATTTCGCGGGGTTTTTTTTTTTCCGTTTCCAGGGACATCCGGCAAAGAATTTACTCGGCGGAGAAATAAGACCGAATAAAAATTGGCTTTGCGAAAAAGGATCGAATAAGGGAGCGATAATTATTCAATTGAAAAAGGCGGCCATATTGACTTCAATACACGTCGGTAACGCTCATTCTGCATTCGTTGAAATTCTTGTCGGAAAAGCTGCTGACGTCACGGATCATTATGAGGTTTGTTTTTACTACTACTACTACTGGGGGGAGGGAGGGGAGGAAGGGGAGGTGGAAAAAAGATAAATTTTTACTCGTTTTCGTTTTCGTTGCAGTCTTTAGTTCCAGTTTCAGTTTTTATGTCTCCCCTCGATTCGACAAACGGAAATAATAAAAATCGCACGAGATTTTTCAATAAAGAAGATTTCAATCCGACGACAGCCGGAAAATTATGGGATCGAATTAAAATCGTTTGTTCTCAACCCTTTAACAAACACGTACCGTTTGGTTTGTGTTTCGTCGAAGTGCACGGAGAAAAAGATGAAACGAATTCCCCCCGCGTGGATTTTTTACAAAAACCGTCGGAAAAATTTTCAACGGAAAAGAAAAATGATGAGTGCGACGGCAGCGCCGGAAACGACAAAGACGACGGCACAAACAAGAACAAGGACGACGAGGACGAGAACGATATAAAAATTGGAAGTTTTTTCAAAAGGAAAAAAACAAGAGAGAAAAGCCTGGAAGGAACGAAACCTTCAGGATCTCCAGGTACGTAATGATTATGACGTAGGAAAATGGAAAACGTTATCAGTTATTATTTTAATACGACGCGTTATCATTTAATTTTTATATTCCGGTCTGGTGCGCTAATGACTCCCCTTAATGCCCCCCCACTTTTTTTTTCCTGGAAAAGATTTTTTCGTTGGGGGGGGGGAGGGTGATATAATCGTCAAGTTTCGGTCATCGTCATCATTATCATTTACCTTTTTTTTTTTTTTTTCTATTTCAGACGAAAAAGAAAAAGGCAAAGTGGAAAGTAAAGAATTAAAAATGTCGACATCGAGGGAATCGGAAAAACTTTCGAGTCGTCGTAGCGACGGAACGAGAGAAAAAAAATCAAAAGAAAATGAAAAAATCGTGTCAGTAGAAAAAATGAAGGGGGCGGTGGGAAAAAACGCGGGGAAAGAAAGAGAAAAGGGGGGAAAAGACGAAAAGTCGCCGGGAGTCAGTAAAAAAAAAAGAAAAATGATGGAAGGCGGTGGTGGCGGTGCCGGCGGCGGGAAGGAGGAAAGAAATAAGGGAAAAGGTGAAAAAAAAATTTCGGAGGTAAAAATAAGGAAACATGGGAAACCTTTCGAGAAGCTTTTAGACGACGTGGTTTTCGTTATAAGCGGATTTCAAAATCCCTTACGTGGAAACATACGAAACATGGCGTTGAAAATGGGAGCGAGATATTCTCCAGACTGGAAAGACGACGAGTGCACTCATTTAGTGTAAATTTTTTTTCACTAATTATAATATCATCAGCTGCTGCCACTGTTATTATTATTATTGACGAGTTGACCTTTTCCAGGTGCGCTTGCGAAAACACGCCGAAATTTAATCAGGTAAAAGGAAAAGGGAAAATTGTTAGAAAGGAATGGTTGGAAAAATGTCACTCGGATCGGAAAAGATATCCGTGGAGGAGATTTGCTCTGGATAAAAGAGAATGTAAAAAACCTGAAAGCGAAGAAGAAATCGATGAAGAAAGAGAAGAAGAGGAAGAAGAAGAAGAAGAAGAAGAAGGAAAAGAACCTGGAAAAAAGGTTTTCTTTTATCTTTATCTTTACCGTTCATTTCTCTCTCTCTCTTGTTATCGAAATTTTTATTTTATCGTTTTTAGGAGGAAGAGGAGGTAGAGAAGAAGGAGGAAAAGCGAAAAGAAAAAATCGAATTTCGTACGACGACAGCGACGGCAGCAGCAGCAGCAACAGCAACGTCATCGAAAAAAGATAAACCAGGTGAGTGAAACAGAAAAAAAAATAATTTTCTTTTGTAAATAAATAAATAAATTTTTCTTTTTGAAAAGTTCCAGATGATGAATACGACGTACCGACAGACAATGATGATGACGAGGATGACGACAACGGAAACGGAAACGACGGAAAGAAGAAAAGAGAAGCAGAAGACACGACCGATTATCCTATGCCATTCTTACCAGATTTTCTTTCCGGTAAAAAATTCTACGTCGATTCGAAAACGAAAAATAAAAAATTTTGCGAAAGATACATCGTCGCATACGACGGGTAAGTCGAAACCTTTTTTTTTTTTTTTTTTTTTCGAAACTGGAATTTTCCAGAATGTTTTTTCTCATCATTCAGAGAAAAATTTTTTTAATTTTCTATATTTGTTCTGGACAGAATTTTAACGGATTCGTTGAACGAAAACGTGGATTATTACGTCACGGATAGCGTGGGAGGAGGAGATGGGAGACACCTGGAGAGTATAAAGGATAAAATTCCAAACGTCGTGGCGGTAAAATCGTCGTGGATTTTAGAAATGAATTCGAAACAGGAATACACGTCGGTTTCCCCGCATATCGTTAAGTAATGGAAGGATGACCTCAAAGAGAACAAAAAGGATTAAACATCATCATTACCATCTCCTTCTCCTTCTCTCTCTCTCTCTCTTGGTTGTGTTTCGTGAAATTGAAAATGACAAATGCGTTAAGCGAACGAGAGAGAGAGAGAAAGAGAAAGGGAGAGTGGGGAAGGTAGGAAGAGAGAGATAGAAAATTAATTCTGGAATTTGAAAATTTCCTTTTCTACCATAATATCAGCAGTTTCTCCCCCTCCCCCTCCTCCCTCCTTTTCGTACGCGAATAGATTCGAGAAAGATAAATAAAGTGATAAAGAATTATCATTATTATTATTATCAAACGTGTGTCTCCTGCCACGGGAAAAAGAAGGGAAGAGGTGGGAGGAAGTGGTTTGGAAAATAATCATTTTCAAACAACCGGAAATATTCTTTCCCTTTCCTCCTCTTCCCTCCCTCCCTCCCCGATTGTCATTTCCAGACGGAAGATGACGATTTGAAAAATTTAGAGATGCGGGAAAATGATGTGAAAAAAGGGATTTTTTCTTCTGCTTTTTTTTCCCGAAGGTTTCGAAGATAAGAAAGAAATAGTCGACGAACGGTTGTTGTTACGCTTATCTCTGTCTTTGGTTTTTTTAACGTGGCTGGCGTTTCATTTATGTATCGTGTCATTAGAAAAAGAATAAAAATTATTTTTCCGTTTTATAACTCTTTACGAATCGGAAAAAAAGAAATGCAAATTGACGATAATATTTATCGGAAGGATAAGGATAGGATAGAGAGAAAAGTACGAGAAAATTTTCCTTTCGTCTCCCCTTATTGTCGTGGAAGGAGAAAAGGAGGAGAAGGAGGCACACTACTTATCTTTTGTTTTCAGGTCTCTTACAAATGAGAATACGTCGGTACGGATTTTTGATTTGGGAAAACGGGAAAAACTAATCAATCCGCACGAGATTAAAATGACCTTATCATTATATTACGTCACGAACACTGCCGGAAAAAAAGACTGATAACGATAGAATAAGAGGAAAATTTTTTTTTGTTTTTCTCATTAAAATATAGTCGTAAAAATACGTAGTACAAATTATACATGTTTAAATTGTTCTTTTCCTCCTCCCTCCCTCCTACCCCTTTCCTCCCACTTCCCCCCCCTCCTCCCATTATTTAAAGAATGTAACATCATCATTATTATCATCATCATCATCATCATCATTACTAAAATTTTCATTTCGTTTTTTAAATTTATTTATTTAAGTCACGCGTTTGTAATATATAAATGTTTACGTTATTAAATGAGTTCGGTTATTCACGTATGACGTCATTGAAATTATGACGTAATGAAATGTTCCCTAAAAAATGGGGTGGGGTAAAAAAAAGACGACTTTTCGAATAAGGAAAACAAAACTCTTACCCGAAAAAATTAATAAAAGCTCGAAATAATAGTTATTATTATTATTATCATTAGAGGAGGTTAAGGAAAATGGGGGGCGAGGGGAGGGGAAAGGTGGGGGGAGAGAGAGTTTAAGAAGAAATAAATAAATAAAATACGTGATGGGAAATGACGTAGTCGATTGTTTGTCATGGATCGATCGATCACTTTCTCTCTGATTTTTTTTGTTTTTCCCCCTTCGTTAAAATAAAAACGATGACGTCAAAATAGTAATAATAATAATAATAATAAGAGCAATCGATAGAGAGAGAGAGAGATTTTTGCTTTATTTTACGTCATTAAAACTTATTAATTAATCGTATTAGATTTTATTTACTATCATCATTTCTACGACTACTAATTAATAAAATTAATAATATTAATCCTATTTATTATTATTATTATTATTAATTTTAACGTCGTTACGAAAAACCCGAAAACCTGAACCTGCACGAAAAAAAAATTTTTTTCTGATTTATATAATCGAAACATTTTATTATTATTATCGATCATTTTTAGTTTTAATTAAATTTAAAAATGTTTGTGCGTACGAGTATATATTTTTTTATTAAAAAACCCCATCCTTCGCATAAGTTATACATGGGAGTTGTGCGTCATCTTACGTTTTCATTCGAAAAAAATTTTCCTCTGTTAATTTTTAACAAATGAAATGAGAGAAAAGAGAATTATATTAATGACTGGAAAAATTTTAACAAATCCTAATTATTATTATTATTATACATTTACGCATTGTTACGCACGCGCGTTTTGCGAATATATACGTAAAGGTTCGGTTACGCTGCGTGAATAATAATAATAATTTAATTTTTTAACGTCGGCCAATGGAAAAAAAAATTTTTTTTTTCTAATTTTTAACAAATCCTAATTATTATTATTATACTACGTTTACGCATTGTTACGCACGCGCGTTTTGCGAATATATACGTAAAGGTTCGGTTACGCAGCGTGAATAATAATAATAATTTAATTTTTTAACGTCGGAAAACTGAAAAAAAATTTTTCTGTTTTTTTTTTCTAATTTTTTCCATCGAAAATTTTCACCGCGGAATTCGTTTGTTATCACCATCATTATTATCATCATCATCATCATTATTATTATTATTATTATTATTTAATTATAAAATCATTTTTTTTTTTCGTAATTTTCGGTTTAAAATTTTCCTCTCGCCCATTCTCTCTCTCTCTCTTTATTTTGGATTCTTTCCGTTTTTCCGTACGAAAAATTATTTTTAATTTAAAATTATTATCATTATCATCATCATCGTCATTATTATTATTATTATTACTACTACTATTCATTGTAATGTTTTATTATTACTACTACAATTGAATTCTCTTCAACCATTTTCCCCTTTTTCCTTTTTTTTTTTTTTGTTAAAGTTAAACATTAATATTTTAGAGAGAGAGAGAGAGAGAGAAATACGGATAAATGAATAAATAAAAAGAGATGAAAAAAGAATAAGAAAATGCGCTAAGAAAAATTAATAATAATAATAATAAGAATGATTATGATTAGAACGAAAAGTGATTCGAATTTTCCATATTTACAATTAATTTATAATATTTGCCGTAATAAATCATCATCATCATGGTAATTATTATTATTATCATCATCGGGAAGAAGATGCGTTTGCGTTTGCGTGTGCGTGTGCGTGTGCGTGTTTGCGTTTGTAACGAATTAAAAAAATAAAAAAAAATTTTTTTCGCTTATGTTAAAACGTAAGTGGAAACATTTTATCAAAGAAACTTTTTCCGTTATTTTTTTTTTTTAACTTTCCTTTGATAATAAGTACCTTTGAATTTTTCCTTTTTTGAAAAAAAAATTTTTCTTTTCTTTCGTAATAATTATTTTTTTTAAAAAATAATTTAGTTAATAATTAAAACGAAATTAATTAATAAAAATAACGAAAATCAAATTAAAAGTTAGTCAAAGGAGACTTTTTAAACCTTTGAGAAATAAAAAAAAATTTTTTTTTTTTTTCCTTTGGAATTTTATCAAAAATAAAAAATAAAAAAAAAAAAGGAAAAGAAAAGAAAATACAACAACTCCTTGTAAAATTCTTTTTTAAGGTGAAAAATCGATTTCCGGTATTTGATGATAAAAAAGAGGAGGAAGTAGACAACAAAAAAAAAAAAATGAAAGGTGGAAAAAAAAAAACGTCATTTTGACGAAGTGGAAAATTGACATGCAACAACAACAACAACAACAAACAACAGAAAAAAACAGAAGCAGAAGAAAAAAAAGGAAAAAAAGAAAGGAAAAAACATACAATGGTTTTTTTTTATTTTTAAATATTTTAAAATGTCGGATGTCGGATGTTGTTTCATTTGTTCATTCGTTTGTTCATTCGTTTGTTTGTTTGTTTGTTTGTTTGTTTGTTGTTTGTTCGCACGATCGGAAACGAAATTTAAAAAATTAAAAAAACTACATAAAATTTTTAATAAATCAAAAACGAATGAAATTTTATTAAAAAAAAAAACAATTTCGTGTAAGATGACAGACGACAGACGACGACAACACACGAAAACACACGACAATACACGATCATCCATTTTTAAAAATTCAAAATGGCGTCGGACGTTATGTTAATTTTTTTTCAATTAAAAAAACCGAAAGTCGTGACTGACTCATGATAAATAAATAAATAAATCAATTTTTTTTTAAAAATCAAAATTGAATTAATTACAAGCAACTGACGCGGACGCGAAGGATTTTCCGAAAAAAAAAAAAAAACTTGTCGACATTTCTATTGTGTCAGAGGGAAACGTGTCGCCAACGTTTGAAAAACAGAAAAAAAAGGAGGGAAAACTTTATTGTTTTTTTAAAAAAATTTATTCTTTGCGAAAACGAACACGTTTAACTCGGTTCCTTATTTGCATTTTTTTCCTTTTCATTTTTTTTCCTTTTTTTCGTTTCCTTTTACACTCAAAGGAAATGAGTAACGAACGAACGAAATAATAATAATAATAATAATAAACTTTATCTCTACTTTAAAGGCGTAAAATTTAAAAAAATTTTAAAAAATAATTAAACGAAAAAATTTTTTTTAGATTATTAAAAAAAATTTTTTTTTTGTTTTTTGTTTTTCACTGACCGGAAATGACGTCACGAGGAAAATTTTTTTTTTGCTTTTTTTTATCGTAAAGGTTTAAAAATTGAAATAAAAAAATAGAAAAAAGTTTTTTTTTTTATACAAAAAAATTAAAATAATCCTAAAAAGTTATATTTTTAGTATTAGCATCATTATCATCATCATCAATATTATCATTATTATTATTATTATTATTTTTTAAACGAAGTCATTTTTCCATTGATCATCTCTCAACCGAGACTAATTTAAACTCCGCTCAATTGCTTTCAAACTTTTTTTTATAAAACTTTTTTTTTTAGATTTTTTTTTTTTTGAAAGGGTATAATTAACAAAAAAGGGGGAGAGGGAAGGGGGAGGGCAAAGGGAGAGAAAAGGGAGAAAAGAAAAAGAGAAAAAAAAAATTCATTCCTCCTGTTTTTGAAGCAATAGAATAGAAAAATAAAGAAAAGAAAAAAGAAAAAAAAAATGGACGACAAAAAAAAAAGAAAAAAACTTTTTAATAAAGTTAGAATGTCATCATTCAGTGAAAAAAAAACTTTTTTTCGTTTTTGTTTTTCGTTCAATAAGTAAAATGGCGGCGTAAAAACAAAAAAAAAAAACTTTTAATACGAAATGCATTCGAATTATTATTATTATTATTTAAATAAAAAAAAGATTTCGAACTCGAAATTCGAAGCAGAAGAAAAAAACAACGACGATGATGAAGATGATGATGAAAATTCAAGTGAGAAAAAAGTCGTTTAGGATTAGAAAAGGGGAGGGAAGGGGAAGTAGGGGAGGGGAATGCAGGGCCGACAGGGAGACAACATACGAATGAAAAAAAACAAATATATGGTAAGATAATAAAGATCGAATGACGTCATAAAAAAAAAGAAAAAACTAATCAATTCGATACTGGAATGAAACTTTTCCCAAAAAAAACTTATATATATATATATAAATATAGTTCCAGAAGAAAAAGAAGAAGAAGACGGAAAGCTGGAAAAAAAGATAGAGTGAGAGAGAGGGGGGAAGAAGAGGAAGGCGGGAAAAAAAGGCAGAAGATGAAAAAATTCAAAAAGAATTTTAATTTTGGAATTCCGTTGCGCGCATTTTCATGGAATTTTTCTTTTTTTCTTCCTCTTTTTCCTTTTTTTCGTTTCGTTTCAACCAACGAAAGGTTATTATCATTATTATTATTATTATTATTATTATTATTATTATTATTATTATTATTTTAGGTATTCCTAAAGTGTTTTTTCGTGTCTTTATATATATTGTAATCGAAGAATCCTGACACTTTTTTTTCCCTTCCTTCCTTCCTTCCTTCCTTCCTTTTTTCCTTCCAAACCCCCGCAACCCCCCCCCCCCACCAACGCTTTCTATTACTACTACTATCATTATTATTATCATCATCATCATTATTATTATTATTAGAAAAATTCATTGGAATTTGAAATGATGAATGAAAAAGAGAGAAAAGAGAAGAGAAAAGAAAAGAAAAATTCATTTTTTTTTTTTTGTTTAAATAATTATTTATTCATATGCAAATTTAAATTGTTTGTTTGTTTGTTTGCTTGTTTGTTTGTTGTTTGTCGTCTTCGCCATTGTCATAAAATTTTAATAAACGTAATAATTCCGGGGGGGGGGATGTTGTTAACGCGATTAGAAAAAATTTGTTACGTTTTGCATAAAATTAATAATAACGAGATAGAAGACAATTTTTAACGGAAGAAAAAAAAATTCTTCTGACACGTTTAATTGATAAATAAATAAATAAATTTGCGCGCCAAAAATATTATTTTTAAAAATTTTCCTCACAGGTTTGTTCGCAAACACGCACTCACGCACATTACGTATCGTTTCAAGAGAGATGAAAAATTAAGAGGAAAAAAAGGGGGGGGATGCTGCGTGTAAGAAACCAATTTTTTTTATTTCAAAATTTACGCGCGAAATGATTCAAAGCCGCGTTTTTCATTTTCTCACCTTTTCCGTTGCCATTCGCCCTGATTTCCCACCTCACTCCCCCTTCCAAAATCCCCCCTCTGAATCCTCCCATTTTCAATTTCTAACGTGATAAATATAAAAAGGTCAGAGTCAGAAATTAAAAAAAAAAAAAAAAAAAAAAAAAAAAAAAAAAAATTTAAACGGGGAAATAATTTTTTTTTTTTTTTTAAAGGTTGTTGGCGTTACGGTTTCTGCCCCGTTTTTTTTTCTTTTGTTTTTGTTTCTTCCATATAAAAAATCTTTTTTTTTTTAAAAAATCAATTTAATAAAAAATAAACATAAATTTAACCAAACCAACAACCAATGATTCGCAAAATTAGTTTTTTTTTATTTTCCAAAACATCGCGCCATATTGTTTGTTGTTGTTGTTGTTCATCAAAAATTTTTCTACTTCTTCCGTTAAACAAACAAACAAACAAGAAAAAATTTACAAACGATTTATTACGACGTTCTATATATATATAAAATTTTCAAATACGCGTCATCATTATTCGTTTATAATCGACACATAATCTCTAGAGAAGAAGACGGTAAAAATTGGAAAAAGACGTGGCAGAAGAAAAAAAACGTTTCCGTGAAATAAAAATTCAAAAAAAAAAAAAAAAAATGGATGGATGGAACTTCAATAATAAAATAAAATAAAATAAATTTATCGACTCGTCCCACGAATTATTTAATAAAAATTCCCCCCCAATAATAATAATAATAATAATAATAATAATCATTTGACCTCTGAAAATCTATTATCGAACATTACGAAATGGAAAAAAAGGAAGGGAGGAGAAAGAAAGGGGGAAGAAGGAGAGAAAAATGAAAAGTAATAAGAATGAAAGAGAGAGAGAAAGAAATGAAGGGAAGAAGAAAATTGCTCGCGATGATGATGATGGTGGTGGTGGTGGTGGTAGTGACGTCATTCTTATCATTATTATCATTTTAATAGTCGCGTGTCAAATATCGATCAATTGTGAATATTAAAAAACAAAAAAAAGGTTTTTATTATTGTTTTCTAAAACATTCTCTCCAAAAAAAAAAATTTATCGATTTAAAGTGGCAGAAGAAAATCGTTTAAATTTCCTGTTGTATATCATGTTCTTTGACGGTAAGCCTTTTTCTCTCTCTCTTCCCTTCCCCCCCCCCCAAAAAAAGTGAAAATTTTCACCTTTTTTCTCTTTTTTTATCATAAATTTCAAATAGGCTGCTTTAAAACTTTTAACTTCTGTTTTCTTCTCTTTCTTACTCCTTTCATTCTCACTCTCTCTCTCTCTTTCTCTTTTCACGGTCTAAAAAAAAAAATATGGCTTTCACACAGAAGAATTTATACAAATAAGATTTTCATTTCCCATTTTTCCGATTCGATTTTTTTTTTGTTTTCTCGCCCTTTTCCCCGCCCCTTCCCACCCCACCCCCACATTTTACTTTAAATTTAAACGATGTAAAAAGAGAGAGAGAGAGAGAGGAAAATGGTGAAACGTTCAGATAGACACATCAATTTTAAGGAAATGATACGATCGAATAACATAAAGTGGAATTAAACGAAAAGAATAGAAGCAGAAGACAAAAAAAAAGTAAAAAGAGAGAGAGAGAGTGAGAGTGAGATGAAAGGAAACAAAAAGGTTCAAACAAAAAGAGAATTTTTTTTTTTTTCCTGGCGTGAGCATGCCTGGGGTCAAAGGGTTAAAGTAGTGGCAGTAGTAACGTGGAAAAAGAATGAGAAAAAAAAATGGCGGGTTTATGTTTTGTTTTGAAGTTTTTTTTTTTTTTTTTATCGGTCTGGTAAAAGTTTTCCTTTCTGTCCGTGAAAGTTAAAAAAAAAAAAATTTTGGTTTAATGAACACCTTTTGATGTCGGAGTACCTGCTATTTTTTTTTTTTTAAATTTCTTCTGCTATTCTGATCTTTTTCTAACCCTTAGTGAATGAGTGCGTGCGTAGGTGCGTACGTGCGTGGGTGCGAACAATTTTAAATACGAAATAAAATAAAAAAAATTCTGTTAAAATTTCCGTAAGTTAAACATCCATTCGTTCTCCCCACGATAATAATAATAAATAGCCAAAAACAAAATTAATAAATAAATATTTAATAACGATTCAGTAAACCCCCCTCCCCCCGTTATTAACATACTTGTTATTATTATTATTATAAATAATTAAATTAAATAATTTTATTATTTTTATTAAAATAAATAAATAATTTCCTTTACATTCTCTGACATCTATCGATAAAATTTTTAACTAATAATATTTATTTTATTTTTTTTAAATTGATCCCCGTCATATTATTATTATCATTACGATGATGATAATAATAATCGTCGTCGTCCTTGTCGTCTTTGTCGTCGTATTAATTATTATTATTATTATTAAATATTTCCCGGATTTTTGTCTATTAATAAAAAAAAGAAACAGGAAAAAAAGAAGATTTCGTAGAAGTTGTTGGTATTATAATTGATTTTATTGACAATTGGGAAAGAAGGGGTGAAGAGGGAAGGGGAGGTAGGAGAAGAGAGGGAAGAGGGGAGGGAAATTTTTCATCCCGATAAGTCTATTTGATTGGTAATAAAAAAAAAAACAGAAAATGAAGGAATAAATACACGAACGTTTTTTTTTTTTTGTTAAAGGACCCAAATCAAATTAATAATAATGATACTATCGATCGCTCGGGGTTATTAATTTTTCTTTCCAATCATCATCATCATCATCGTCGCCATCGTTATTATTATCATTATTAATAAACGAATATAATTAAAATGAGAAAAATGAAATGGAATCGATACGAAACAGATGATTATTATCATTTAGTGTCATTGACCCTTGAATACGCACATTTACGCCAAAAAAAAAAACGCGCGTTTTTTACCACGCGTGACGATAATTTAAAAAAAAATTATTATTATTATTATTATTATTATCATTGTTTTTTTTTATTCGCGGGATTAAGTTTAAATTAAAAAAAAATAAAAAAAAAAAATTTCCCCGACGTGAAAATCAAACGTAATCTGAAATTCGAGCGGTAAAAGCTTTTCCAATCATCAGATTTTAATTAACGGCATCAAAAAAAAAATACAAAGAGAGAAAGAGAGAGAGGAAGAGAAAGAGGAAGAGAGAGAGAAGAGAGGAGAGAGAAAGAGAGAGAGACGAATGCAAAAAACGTGAAAAACATTTTAAAAAACAAATGAAAATTTTTTTTTTTTTTTCGACATTCGAAAAATTCCTTTTTTTTTAGTCATGTCATTCTCTCTCTCTCTCTCTCTCTCTCTCCGCATTTCTCTATCTCTTTCTAGAATTTCTTTTTTATTTTCCGAAACAATGTCTATTCCGGTAAATAATGATCTTCCTGTCGTGCCTTAACTGTCCCCGGCTTAACTGATTTTTACTCAAATTTTTCCGTTTTTGATTTATTATCATTATTATTATTATTTCATTCTCGTATTTTATAGTTATCACATCACGTGACACACACACACACGGGCGCCATATTGAAAAAAATTTTTTTTTCTTCTAATAAATATTAAATACATTTAATCGTGTTTCGTTCTGTTCCTACCGCACACACACGCACCGCATATAAATTTAAGTATTTTCGCAATAATAATAATTATAATAATAATAATAATAATAACGTCATGTCGTAGACAAAGGACGAACGTTAAATGAAACATGACGTCACATTGATTGATCGTATATATACATATATTTTTACGTTATAAGATGAGATTTAAAAAAATTTCATCCATCTTTTTTGGTAATTATTATTATTATTATTATTATTATTATTATTATTATTATTATTATTATTATTATTATTATTATTATTATTAATATTATCATCATCATCATCATCCCACGTAATAATAATAATTTACCGATAAGTTAAAAAGAAAAAAAAAAAAAAATTAACCGTTGAAATTATTTATTATAAAGTTTTTGTCGTGGTCTTAGATGAGATAAACGAGTTAAACTTATTACGATTATTATTATTATTATTATTATTATTATTATTATTATTACTATAACGAAATGATGTTGCGATGAAGAGATTACACGGGATGTACATGTATAAAATGGGCCAAAGTTAAAATTGCTTTTTAATAAACTTTTCCTTTTACAAAAAAAAAAAAAGAAAAAAAAAAAAAACTTTTCGATATTAAAATTTTAAACGAAACCTTTAATGTAATAAGTCTTTGAAGAATGAATAAATACTCACCGCCCCCCCACGTCTCGTCCCGCCCCCCTCGACACAATACGAAGCTCCTTCGGTGTCCCTCCCTTCCCCGACTTCCCCATAAATCCTCATAATTCTTTAATTTTGTACGTAATAAAAATAAATTATTTCATACTTTCCAAATTCAACTTAATGTCATTTTACCTTCCCCTCCCCCCTCTCTGCTCCCGTCCCCCCATCATTCTTTTTCTTTAAAAAAAAAAATCGATACTATCGAAAATATCGAAAACTTTATTTTATTATTATTATTATTATTGTTTTGTTTTTACAAAAACGAATATATCGTTATATAAATGTTATCGATTTTTCCCCCACCCCCTCCCCACTCTTACGAATTGTCCTCATTCATTTTTTTTCTTATCATATTCTTATCATTTTCGGATATTTTCCTCTTCTCCCCTCCCCTCCTTCTCCCCTTCTCCAATTCATCCTTTTTTTTTTTTTTTTTATTTCCTATCGAAAACTTTTTTACATTTTTTTTTTTTAAAGAAAATCAACTTTTCTTTTTTATTATTATTAATAATAATAATAATAATAATAATAATAATAATAATAATAATAATAATAATGATGATGATGATGATGATGATGATGATGATGATGATGATGATGATGATGATGATGATGATGATGATGATGATGATGATGATGATGATGATGATGATGATGATGATGATGATGATGATGATGATGATGATGATGATGATGATGATGATGATGATGATGATGATGATGATGATGATGATGATGATGATGATGATGATGATGATGATGATGATGATGATGATGATGATGATGATGATGATGATGATGATGATGATGATGATGATGATGATGATGATGATGATGATGATGATGATGATGATGATGATGATGATGATGATGATGATGATGATGATGATGATGATGATGATGATGATGATGATGATGATGATGATGATGATGATGATGATGATGATGATGATGATGATGATGATGATGATGATGATGATGATGATGATGATGATGATGATGATGATGATGATGATGATGATGATGATGATGATGATGATGATGATGATGATGATGATGATGATGATGATGATGATGATGATGATGATGATGATGATGATGATGATGATGATGATGATGATGATGATGATGATGATGATGATGATGATGATGATGATGATGATGATGATGATGATGATGATGATGATGATGATGATGATGATGATGATGATGTGTGTGTGTGTGTGTGTGTGTGTGTGTGTGTGTGTGTGTGTGTGTGTGTGTGTGTGTGT
>NW_002987236.1:155153-165114 GCF_000006295.1 Pediculus humanus corporis | reverse complement strand
AATAATAATAATAATAATAATAATAATAATAATAATAATAATAATAATAATAATAATAATAATAATAATAATAATAATAATAATAATAATAATAATAATAATAATAATAATAATAATAATAATAATAATAATAATAATAATAATAATAATAATAATAATAATAATAATAATAATAATAATAATAATAATAATAATAATAATAATAATAATAATAATAATAATAATAATAATAATAATAATAATAATAATAATAATAATAATAATAATAATAATAATAATAATAATAATAATAATAATAATAATAATAATAATAATAATAATAATAATAATAATAATAATAATAATAATAATAATAATAATAATAATAATAATAATAATAATAATAATCATGATGATGATGATGATGATGATGATGATGATGATGATGACAAAAACAACAACAATTATTATTATTATTTTAACTCGAATTTTTCGCGAGGAGATTTTAAAAATTAATTTTAATTAAATTATCATCGATTTATTCCATCTTTTTTATTTATTTAAAGTTTTCCGTTTTTTATAAATTTACGCGGGTACGTTCGCGTCGTCTGCTATTTTTTTTTGACGTCATCGTCATCGTCGCGCGTTGTTGTCGTTATTAAAGATTTTCCCGTTTAAAATTTTAATTTTAATTGACGTCGTTTACGTGATTTTCTCGTATTAAAAAAAAAATTTTTCACGCTCGAGGCTTAAAACGATTTAAATATTCATCATCATCATCATCATCATCCCCCCTCCATTTTCTCCATTTATTTTAATATCATTATTATTATCGTAAAGCATTTTAAATCGATTCGAAAACCTTTTTTTCCGTCGCCGTGTATATAAAAAAAATTTTTTTTTTTCCACCATTCAATTAACGTGAAGAATATTAAAAATTCCGAGACACCTATTTTATTATTATTATTTTATGAAATAATCACGCACGCACGCACTCACGCATAATATAATAATAATAATAATAATTTTTATATCCCGCAATTCGTTTTTTTAAATTTTCTTTTTATCGGTTAATCAAAAAAAAAAAAAAGAAAAACTCCGATATACATATTTAAAATTTTTTTTTTATTTTTTTTCTAACGTATTTCACGCGATTATTATTATTATTATTATTATTATTACGTATAATTAAAAAAAAGAGAGAGACAAACTCTTAAGATTATTGAGAGAAAGAGAGAGAGAGAGAAAGAAAAACAAAAATCCCGCAGCAATAAGAAAAGTGCGAAAATAATAAATACGTCACGAAAATTAATTTTTTTTTTATTTTCGGTAAAAAAAAAATTTTCCTTTGAAAATAATTAAAAGAAAGAAGAAAATGTTGGGAAAATGTAGAGAAAATGTTTTGAAAAAAAAAAAAAAGAAGGAAAACCGCTAAAACCGCCATGTCGTGACTTAGTTTCATTTAACGTTATAATTATTATTATTATTATTATTCTCCTTTTTCAGTATATATTCAAAAAACTTGTGAGAGAGTTTTTGTTATGCTTAAAACGTAAAAAACGTTCTCTAGAATGTAAAAAGAAAAACTTTTCCTCTTTTCCTTTTTAAAGGTTTTTCTCTATTACGCGTTCACGCATACACGCACACGCACACGCACCACATCCTCGTATTATTATTATTATTATTATTATTATTATTATTATTATTATTATTAAAATCCCCGTACGACTTTACGTAATATTTTAAATTGCACGACATGTCCGTGGATATAATAAATAATTTATTACGAAATGAAATTTTTGGGGGGCTAGAGGGGAGCGTGGGAGGGAGGAGAAGAACTGAGGGGGAAGTGGGAGAGGTAAGGGGGAAGAAGAAGAAAAAGAAAAAAACAAATCACTCACCATCAATTATTTATCGAAAATGAATTGGATTGAAAACTTTTTTCTGTCTTTCTCTTATCGACCACCTTGCTTGGCAGAGGAGTCTTGTCGATCGCACGGAAAATTTTTTTTTCTTTTTCTGGAAACAAAAAAAAAATTAATGATAATAATAATGATAATAATAATAGTGCTTAGTTAATTATAAAATTAAAAATTTAAAAAAATAAGAAAAACGTTACGAAAAAAAAGAAACATTTTTTTTTGTTTTACTTTATAATTAATTTAATTTAATTTTTTTTTTTCGAGAGAAAGAGAGGGAGAGAGAGAAAGAGAGAGAAAGAGAAAACAAACAACAACTGTAACAAAAAGCTGAATCGATTTTTATATTTTTTAGTTTTTAAGAAAAAAAAGAAAACATAAAGAAAGAAAGTTTATTATTATTATTTTCTTTTAGATTTATTTTATTTTATTTTATTTATTTTTTTATTATTAAGGGAAACATGTCGCAAAAATACAAAAAAAAAAAAAAAAAGGAAAAATTAATTTATTTATTAATAAATTTTTTATTTTTTCCTCTTGTTGTTGTTTTTCCGAAAGGATTTCTTTTTTGAATTTCGTTCCGAAAAATAAAAAAACTAAAAGAAAATGGCGGCGGTATATTTTATCCGTGGTTTGGACATCGCTAAAAAAAAAATTCGATAGTTTATTATCACCTGAACCCACCGACCGACCTTTAAGTGATAAATAATGGCGGGAAAAAAACAATAATTCAAAATAGGAAAATCCATTCATTAAAATTTTCCGTTTTTTTTTTTTTTTTTACATCCCCTGAGAGAGATTTTCTTTTTTTTCCTCATGAAGAGAGAGAGAGAGAGAGAAAAGTTTTTTTTTTTTTAATTAAATTATTTTTAAATACTCTACAACAACAACAACAAACAAATAAATTTTTTCTTTGTAAAAACTGACCCCCCCAAAAAAAAAAAAAAAAATTTTAACGGTTTTTCCTTTTCCTCTCTTTTCTCCCTCCCTCTCCTCCCCTTTCCCCCCAATCACACGATCAATTAAAATAATAGAAAAAAAAAATTTAAACAAACGTAACAAAACAATAAAATCATCGACAACAACAACAACAACAAACAAACTCTTGAATCTCTCTCGAGAGAGAGAGAGAGGAAATAAAAAAATTAACGGATTATTTTTTTTTTCTTTTTTTTCTTTCCTTGTTCTTGTTGTTGTTGTTATTGTTATTGTTGTTGTTTGTTGTTGTTGTTGTTTTCTCGTTTACGTGATCGATATATGTTTTTTTGAAAAACTTTTCATAAAAACTATTTTTCATCGATAAGAAAAATTTTTGTTTTTAATTTAATCCCAGTTACGAACAAAAAAAAGTTTTTTCCTTTAAACGTTTTCCTTTGGGTTATGAAATGACATTTAAAAAATTGTTTTTTCAATGATGCCAACGTTTGAAAACGAAAAAAAAAACAAAAATTTTTTCTTCTTCAAAGTTTCCCACTTTTTCCAGTAATTACGCACGTTTTTACTTTTCGACAAATTTTTTTTTTTTTTTATTCGTTTGTTTTTTGTAACAAAAACGTGTCGCGTTTAAATTTTAAATTATTTCGCGCCAAATAATAATAATAATTAAACAGTCGAATGTAAACCTCAAAGGTATTTAAAAAAAGAAATCTTAAACTAAAAGGATGATAAAAAACAATCGACAACGTAAAAAAAAAAAGAAAAGGAGAGAGTTAAACGAGATTAAAATGGATTTACTTAAGTAAATAAAAACCATTTTATTAATAAAAAAGGAAAAAAAGGAAAAAAGGAAAGAAAAACAAAATTAAATAACGAGATAAATAATTTCGGATTAAGACAAAATAATAATAATAAGAAAAAGAGAGAAAAGAAAAAACAATAAAAAGTTTTTTTTACATCTTTGAATAAAAACAGAGGTGCCAACAACAAGACAATTAAAAAAAAAAAAAGGAAATGTAAAAAAGGAACAAACAAACATTCTTGTTTTTTAAATATTATTTTCGGATTATTAACCGTTAAAAAAAAAGAAAAAAAGGAAAAAAAAGGAAAGAAAAAGGAAATAAAAAAAGGAATCGAACGACGGTAAGGTATTCAATGTGACAAACGCGTAATAACGACGAGAATATAGTAAAAATGATAATAATAATGGCGAAAATGAAAAAAAAAAAAAAACAATTCGAAATCAAAAGAGAGAGAGAGGGGGGGGGGTTGTCACGTGAACGACAAACGCAAACAAACGAAAAATCTCGTCAAAGGAAAAATTTATTGTAAATACGGGCGAACTTGAACAAAAAAAAAAACAAAATTTTTGACGACCACCACCCACATTGAATCCGCTATTTTTTTTTTTTTTTTATGCCCTCAATTAAAACAATCAGAAAAATTTTGGTAAATTTAAAATCATCCCCCTTCTCCCCTACCCCCTTCACTAACTCCGCCCGTCCCCCCGCCCCTCGTAATTGATCAACGTTAGCCAAAATAGAAAAAACTGGTAGAAAGAGAGTAGCAGAAGTAGAAGAGTCGTGAGAGAGAGAGAGAGGGGGGAAACAAATTACAAAATAATTTCATTTCCCGTCTGTCCTTTGAATTTTCCCATTTTCAAAGGAAAAAAGCTTACGCAGCACACAAACACACACATATTGGCTGGGTAAACTTTAACTCTTTTTACCGTTCGTTTTCAATTTTAATTGGGAAATTTTTTTATTTATTTAATTTGATGACGTAACGCAACGCGCGCCCGCGCAAAAAAAGGCGCCATTTTTTTTTTTAAAAGAAAATAAATATTAAATGATGTTTAATTATTTAAAATTCTTTTGAGATTTTTTTTATTACCGGTACATTTAATATATTTGCTAGAATTTTACTATCATTTTTATTTTCCTTTCGTTTCGTTTTGTTTTGTCGGCTGTCATCTTTCGTTTTTCTTCCATTTTGTTGATATTATATTAAAAATGTCATCTATTATTATTATTATTATCATTATTATTATTTTTATAAAAAAAACCGAGAGTTTATTATTTATTACATTCCAAAAAATTAATTTTTTTTTTTTTTTTGATTTTTATTCGTGGAAAAATTGTACAAACGTATATTTTGACGTGGAACGAGGCGAAAACGCCTCGTCGTTTCCGACAATTCTTTTTAAATTTTATCTTCTGCTTTTTCATTATTATTATTATCATTATTTTTCTTTATTTCTTTCTTTCTACGAATTATTTTCGTGGAATTTTATTTTATATTTTTTGATTTCGATAAAATTTTCCAAAAAATTTTTTTTTTAATTTCTTCTTTTTTGTTTTTTTCCTTTTTTTCTTTTTCTTCCTTTTTTCCTTTTTTCCTTTTTTTCCTTTTTTTCCTTCCTTTTTTTCTTTTTTTCTTTTTTTTCTTTTTTTCTTTTTTTTCTTTTTTTCTTCGTTTTTTCTTTTTTTTCTTCCTTTTCCGTTTTTTCTTTTTTTCTTCCTTTTTCGTTTTTTCTTTTTTTTCTTCCTTTTTTCCTGTTTTTCCTTTTTTTTTTCCTTTCTTCCTTTTTTTCTTCGTTTTTTTTTTTCCTTTTTCGTTTTTTCTTTCTTTTCTTCCTTTTTCGTTTTTTCTTTTTTTTCTTCCTTTTTTCCTTTTTTTTCTTACTTTTTTCCTTTTTTCCTTTTTTTCTTCGTTTTTTCCTTTTTTCCTTTTTTTCTTTTTTTCTTTTTTTCCTTCCTTTTTTTTTTACAATATTTAACAATCGATAAATAATAAAAATAAAAAAAAAATTTCTTTGTTTACTTTTGTTTAAATTATTTAAATATTTACTTTCCTATTTTTATT
Source organism: Pediculus humanus corporis (assembly GCF_000006295.1). Taxonomy (NCBI): domain Eukaryota; kingdom Metazoa; phylum Arthropoda; class Insecta; order Psocodea; family Pediculidae; genus Pediculus; species Pediculus humanus. Next base: position 159,415 of record NW_002987236.1, on the reverse strand, counting down.
TATTTATTTATCCATCCATCCTCTCTTTTATTTATTTATTTATTTATTTTTTTCCATTGATTTTCTTTCCATTGAATTTTTCCATTGGCCGACTGTCCTTTTTTTTTTCATTTTTTTTTCTTCGTAACAACGTGAATAATACAATCGGTTTTTTTTTCCTTTCTATTTTTTTTTCCTTTTTTCCTTTTACTTTCCTTTTTTTTGGCTTTCGATAACTAAATAATTCTTTGTTTGCATTTTGACGTTCGACACGACTTTATTTATTTTTTTTTTTTTTCAAATCCCACGTCGAAAACATCACTTTCATTTTATTTAGAATGTAAATTTTCGGTCAATTTTCCGTCCCGTAGGATTTAAATTCACATAAATTTTATTTATTATTATCATCATCATTATCATCATCATTACTATCATCATTATTATCATTATTTTTTTTTCGTTACAAAAAAGATTTTCCTCGGTAACGGACTTTAAAAACATGACAGACAACACGATATCGATTTTATATTTTTTTTTTTTCCCCTCCCCAAAATATTTTCGACATATTTTTTTTTTATTATTACTTTTAAATTTCAAGTTTTTTTTTTCTCCTCCACCCCCATTCTTCCCGCTCCCCTCCACCTCCCTCCCGCCTCCCTCTCCTAAAACCATCGATGGATTTTCCCTTTATTGATTTTCTTTCTTTTTTCTTTTGGTTTAATAGTCGACAAATTACTATATATTAATTATTTTACTGTTTCCGTTAAAAATCTTACGTAACTTTTTCACCTTTACGACGACAACCACTTACCCCCCACTACCACCAGCCATCTACCACCACCACCACCATCCATACCCCTTCATTTACTATTCAAAAATCAAAAGAAGTAAATTTTATGCAAAAAAAAAAAAAAAAAAGAAACAAAAACAAATTGCTCGCTCTCTCTCTCTCTTTTTCTCTCCCCCCACTTTCCCTCTCCTCCCCTTCATTTCCCTCCTCCGAAAATACTTTTGCGATAAAAGATTTCACAGAGAGAAAGAGAGAAAATTTTTTTTTCCTCTCTTTATCTGTTTAAAAACCGGAAATGAAAACCTTTTTTACTACATAAAAAAAAATATATTTATATATTTAATAAATATAAATTCACAAAAGTGAAATAATAATAATATTCACGGTTAGATTTTAGGATATGATAATTATTAATGTTATTTCGTTTACACAATGACGTCACACACACACAATGATAATGATAATAATGATGATAATAATAACATCGATAGATTTATTCGAACAGATAAAAATTAATTTGAAAAAAAAAAAAAAAAAAAAAAACGTTGTCATAGAGTAAATAAATAAATTATTTATTATTTTTTAAAAAATTGCGCAAATTTTTTACGTAAGACTAAATGAATTGATGAAACGGTTAGCAGTGACGTGTTCAGGATATTAAATTATTTTGTTAAAAAATTGTCTGAGAGATAAATAAAAGGCAATTAAGGGTCGTAAATGAAAATTTTCAATGTCGAGAATGTTTGTAATGCGTAACAACTACAAGAACGACGACAACAACGACGACGACAACGACAACAACAACAACAACAACATCTACACCAACAACAACAACAACGACAACAACAGCAACAACCGCTCATTGATAATAGATCAAAATGTTAAATAATCCAATGGTTGAGTAACGGTTATGACGATCATTCAACAAAGTCTAGAAATTTCTAGAAACGACAGAAAAATTTACGGATACGTTTAAAGTTGAATGTAACGTTAATTTATAAAAGAAAAAAAAAGGGAAAATGGTAAGGCAATTTCAAATATCAAACAAAATGATTTGGATCGTTTGTTTGACTGACAACCACTACCCCGACCACCACCACTACCCCCAATCAGAAACAATCGATCATTTCAAAAACAAACAAACCTACCAACCATATAAAAAAAAAATAGGGTAACGTATATTAACTTCGAATCCGAATGAATGAATGAATGAAATTTTCAAAAGAGAAACAAACTTGGGGGGAAGGGGAGGAAGGGGAGGAAAACTTTGGCGCGCGAATGATAATAATAATAATAATTTGTTTTTCATGTTGTTTAAAATCGTGAATAAAAAAAATTTACAACATTATTAAAAACTCATCTTGTTTTTTTTTTTTTTTTTTGAAACCGCCACCGCCGTTCTATTGTCATCAAAACCTTTTCATAATTATTATCATTATTATTATCGTTTATTCACGATGCGAACCTAATTTGAATTTTTTTTCATAACTTTGCACAAAGTTTTCTTTTTGTTTTTTAAAAAATTCAAAAAAAAAAAAAATGAAAAGTTCGTTAACTGAGTAATAATTTGGAAGTTTGATGATGAGGCTTGGGGGCCTCATTTAATTCTTTTTCTTAAACATTTTCTAATCTCATTTTCCTTTCCTTTCCTTTTTTTCCCTTACATAACTTTTAAATAATTTTCCTCCCTTATTTTGCAACCACCCATCCCCTCCCCTCTCCTCCCTACTCTCCCATTCTGCCCTGATTTCTTACACCCTGACGAGCAGCAAAAAAAAAAATTTCATCCCCTCCCTTCTCCTCCCTTCCCACCCCAACTTTCTTTCACTCTCGTTTCCCTAATGATGATAATGATGATGATGATGATAATGAATAATTAATAACAACATAATAATAAATAAATAAATAAATAAATAAATAAATAAATAAATAAAAGGAAGAAGGGGTACAAAAAAAAAACATTTTAATATTCTTTACCAAGACACACATGTATTCATATAATTAGTCATTCATTCATTCATTCATTCAATCAATCATTCAATCGCACGTGAGTTTTCATCCTTTTCATTATTATTATTATTATTAATTGAAAATCTATCAAAATAAAAATTTAAAAAAAAAAAAAAAAAATTTTTTTTGTCATATTTAATTAAATTAAATTAAATTTCGTTTTTTTAATTAAAAATTATTATTATTATTATTATCATCATTCAGTTTTTTTGACAATTAAAAAGGAAAAAAATTTTTTTTAATCGAATGCGACGTTTAACATTTTCCCCCTTCCCACTCCTCCCCTCCCCACCCCATTTTTTTTTTTTTTTTTTAATTTTCGAGAAAATCATGGAACTTTTCCATTTTTTTTCTTTTTTTGTTACTGTTATATAAATTTTAATGTTTTATTAAATTAAAAAAAAAAAATCAAATATTTGGTTTTATTATTATCGATTCCTTTGAATTTCAATGACGTCATTGATTTTTATTAAAAAATGTTGCCCTTTTGACCCCACCGCCACCACGACGACGACCATCGTCGCCGCCATTTTGTCTCGTTATCTTAAATTATTATTTTTTTTTTATTAACACGCACGAAATTGAGTTTTTATTTTTCTCGTTTAAAAATTATCATTATTATTATTATTATCGTGTACCGAAAATAAAACAGGATGAAAAATATGCTTTTGTATTTTTAGTAAAAACCCTTTCCCCCCACTCCACCTCCCCTCCCTTATCCCTTCCTTCGACCTCGTCTTCCCTTTCGCAAAAAAAAAAAAAAAATCCTGAATTTTCCTATCCTCAGGGATATCAAATTTTTTTTGTTCAATACGTGGAAGGATCACCACCACCACCACCATCATCATCATCATCATCATCATTATTATTATCATCATTTTTTTTTGGAGAGGGGGGGAATGGAGAGCGAAGTCTAAGAAAAGCAAAAGAAAAAAAAATTTTCCTTTTTTTAATTTTTCAAATTTTAACATACCTGAAATTTAATGGAAAAAAAAAAATAATAATAAAAAAGAGAGATGGGAGAGGAGGGGAAATTTTTTTTTCAAAGGCTGGCAAACCTTTTTTTTTTTATAAAAAAAAACCTTTTTGCTTTCTTATACCACCGTCCTTCCTTCTCTTTTTTTTTCTTTCATCAAACGAAAAAAAAATTTTTTTTTCCTACTCTTTTATCCCATTTTTTTTTTTTGGAATCGTTTTCCAGTGAATCATATCATCATTTCATTCCTGTGGTTTTTCATTTTATTTTTAATATTATCTTTCTTCCTCCTCCCTACCACTTTCCACCTGTCCTCCCCCATCCCTTTCACCGACCAAAAAATAAAATAAAGTAAAAAAAAAAAAAATTTTCGAGTTTTTATGTTCCTTTGTTTGTTTTTTCGACCAAAGAGAGAGAGAGAGAGAGAAAGAGAGAGAAAAGTTTTTTTTACGTGAACACAAAAGCATAGAATAAATAAACGCGAATTTTTCATATATATATATATAA
>NW_002987236.1:145043-154901 GCF_000006295.1 Pediculus humanus corporis | reverse complement strand
CTTATTCTCTTAGAGGACAATTCAATAGCACTATCACAATCAGAGATAAATGCATTAAGTTGGTTCCTTTCTCCGGAAAAGAAATTAGGAACTAGACTACACAAGAAACTAAGGGATATTTGGGATGAGTTAAAAACAGGTTGATCAAGTTTAGGCATTGTTCACAAAATGAGTTACCTATTACTACTACTTACAATATAAAGAAATTCTGATAAAGAGTTAAAACCCACCAACATGAAACGAATTACTTAAGAATTCTCCGGTTTCTTGTCGTTCAGAATGATCCTTCATCGACTGCGCCAAAATTTTAATATGTTATATTCGGTTCGTTCTTTATTTTTGTAAGTAATGAACAAGCACTTAAAACTATCACTAACAAAACTAATATTAATAAACAAGAACTTATTACAGCTAGACTAAAAATCAAATGAACCAACGCCAAACTGTGTAGCTTGCCTATATTACTTTGGTCTTTCGTCAGTCAACTGTTTCGAATGTTCGAGCAAACACTTGCAAATAAAATAAAAGAAGGAGTCTTTAGAAGCTTCGCTTCTAAAGAAGAACAATTTGAGTTCGTCGCCAGTCTTTTGTTTATAAAAAGTTGAAAATGTGAATATTGAGTACGGGATCATAACAATATATAAAAGGTTTTTTCGTCTGCTTTTTTTTTAATGTGCGTTCAAACGTGTACGTATACGTAAAACCGAAAGCAAAAAAAAAAAAGGAGAAAAAATTTTAAACGCATAAAACAAAATTAGCGACGATGATAATGATGATGATGATGATGATAATGATGATACTAATAATAATAATAATAATAATAATAATAATAATAATAATAATAATTGAATGAAATAAAAAAAGGAAAAAGATGAAAGAAAAATATTTGACGGTATTACTACTTGAGAATGAGAGAGAGATAGATAGATAGATAGAGGGGGAGAGAGAGAGAGAGGGGGGAAGAATTAATAATAAAATAATAAAAATGAAATGAAATTTGTAATAAAGTCGTGGAAGCAATAAAAGTTTTAACGGAATTATTATAAATAAATAAAAAAAATTAATTTTACAGAAAAATGACAAGAATGAAATCGATGAGGGGGAAAAAAATAAAATGGAAAATGGCGGGGAGGGAAAGTGGGGGGAAGAAAGGGGGAGGGAGAGGGAGAGAGAAAGAGAGAGGGGGAGAAAAAATTTTTTTTTTTTTTGGACTTTTGGAATGCTGCAATAAGAAAAGTTTTTTTTTTTTTTTTGTCGTCGTGTCTTAGAAATTTTTCAAGTTTTTTTCTTTTTTCCCCCCTCACCCCTCTTTTTAACCTTTTCTTTCTTCTTCCACGTTTTTTTTTTTTTTTTTTTTTTCATAAGAATTATTAAAATATCATCAATTTTTCTTTCAAAAAAAAAATTAAATTAAATAATATTTGAGAATTAACCACGTTAGTGTCGTGTCAGGAAGAAAAAGAAAAATCATTTTTCAATTTCGATATCGTTCGATTAAAAATTATTTTATTAATTTCATTTATTAAGAATATGAAAAATCGTGGAAGAAGAAAAAAAGAAAGAAAGAAAGAAAATAATAATAAGAAAATGAAAAAAAAAATTTTTTCTTTCTTTATCTATTAAATTGATTTATAACATATTGACTTTTCATATAAATAATAATAATAATAATAATAATAATAATCATTCTTAAATCGTGGAAGCAGATTTTTCAAAAAAAAATAAATAAATTACGTTAGAATTAATAATGATAATAGTAATAATATAAAACCGAATAAAATATGAAAATATGATTGTCAAAAAAAATTTTTTTTTTTCCCCCTTCTAAGATTAATTTAAATATAAAATGTCGATATAAAAATTTATTTATAATTAGTTTAGTGGTGACGTCGATGGCGGTGGCGGTGGCAGTAGTGACGTCATCGTCGGTTAAAAAATGATTCGCCATTTTTAAATTAAATAACTACGAAACCGTTTTGCGAATTTTATTTTATTTTATTTATTTTTTTTATTAATTCAATTTTCCCAGAGAAAATTATTACGTGTATCGTACGAGAGAGAAAGAGAGAGAGATAGAAAGTGAGTGAAAGAGACAGAGAGAATACATAATTGGAAAAAATAAATAAACGAATGTAATAAAAAAAAAAAAAAAAAAGAAAGAAAAATTTATTATAACGTTTTCATCTGTTTCTTCCTCTGCCCTCTCCTCTTCTCCTTTCCCCCTACCCTATTATCCTTTTCGTTTTTTTTTGTCGTGGAAAAAGAAAAAAAATTATTTAAATTTAAAAACGAAAAAAAAAAAAAAAAAATCGTATCCTATCCCGTTGTACACGCGGCGGGGAGGAACGCGAACGGGGGGAAAAGGAGGAGAAGAAGGGAGAGGGAATTTTTTAAATGAAAAAAAAAAAAAAAAAAAATAATAATAATAATAATAATAATAATAAACGATACGAATTTTTTTTTTTTTTTCGAACTTAAAACTAAATCATAGAATTAATAAATTCGTTTTTATTATTATTATTATTTTTCTATGAAATTTACCTTATTTTATTTTTATTTATGTTTTAATATAAAAATATAAATGAACGTCATAAATTTCGTGCGGGAGGGGGGAGGGGAAGGGAGAAATTATAATAAGAAAATTGAATAATATTTTCGTCTTTTTCCTTTTCTCTTTTTCTTTATTTATTTATTTATTATTTCATAGAGAAAATAAACGCAATTAATTTTTTTTGTTTTGTTTTGTTTTTCAAAGTTGGTAAGTCGAAAAGGGGGAGGGGGGAAGAAACGAACGACGATGCGAATCGTGATGAAAGGTGAAAGTGAAATGACGTCATCATTTTATATCACGAAGATGAACGAACGTATCGTGGCAATACACGAACCGGAAATAGAAAATTTTTCCTATTGTAAATATCTTTAAAACTTAAAATTCACGCCGACAATTTTAGACAGGCACAGGTGATACCTTTTTTTTTTTTTTTTTTTTTTTTAACAAAAGGAAAAATTGAAAATTAAATAATCATTATTATTACAAATACTGGAACGAAGAAAAAGAGAGAGAAGGAGTCAAGAGAAAAAAAAATGGAGGAGGAAGGGGAGAAAAGGAAAAAAGGCGTAAAATGATTTTACGGAAATTTTTAAAGAAAAGGTGAAAGTTAAGTAAAAGATCGATGAAGAGGGAGAAAGAGAGAGAGAAAGGAAAAAAAAAAAAAAAAAAAGAATGGGGTAAAAAAAAAGAGAGGGAGGGGAAGAAGGGTAGAGTAGAAGGGAAAAGAGAGAGAAAAGGGGGAAGAGAGAGAGAGAGAGAGAAGAAAGAGGAGAGGACAAAAGGTTCGAGACTGCAAAGCCTTGGCAGGGCGCCAACTAAAACTAAGAGGATCAATACCCGAAACATTTTCCCTGTTCATACACTTTATGACCTAATTTTTAGATATGGTTAAAAATTGACTTCTTATTGGTTGGAAAAAATTAAAAAAAAAGGAAAACCTTCTTTCCCTCCCCCTTAACTCCCCTCTCACCCAGTGCTCTTCACCCTTTCCCCCTCCCACCCAAACTCTCCTCATTATTAATAAAAAATTTTAGAGAAAGCGAAATGCAAAAATATAAAAAATAAACGCAAAAAAAAAAAAAAAAAATTATTTCGTTATCATTATCATCATCATCATTATAATTATTATTATTATTATTTAAAATTAAATAAATAAATATGTACGTACGCACGTAAATAAATAAATAAATAAATTTACAGTGAATCAAAACAAAAAGCGTTAGATTTTCTTTTTTTCTCCTTTTTTTTTTTTTAATAAAATGTCATTTGTTTTTTTTTCTCTTGGGAAATTTGAGTCGTACAGTTGGTACACCTGAGGCCAAACGAAAGGGAAAATAATAAAAAAATAACAAACGGACAAAAAATGACTGAAAATTTTTTCAATTTAAAAAAAAATCCTCAAGAAATATTTTTTTAAATGAAAAAAAAATTTTTTAAATTAAAAAAGTGATTATGTAATATTATGCGATTTGAATAAGTCGAAACCTTATGAACTTCTTAACGGAAAAAACGTGGAAGCAGACAAATTTTAGTCGTGGTTAAAAAATTAATTATCGTCGTCTGAGTAAAAGAGGAGGATAAAAAAAAGATGATATTTATTTATTTTTTAAATGACCCCCTCCCTTCCCTTTCCCTTCTATTCCCCCCAAAAAAAAGCAGAAGAAAAAGAATAAGAAATTTTTATTCCGTAATCCGATTAAACAAAAAAAAAAAAGTTAATAATAATAATAATAATAAATGAAAGAAAATAAAAGAAGCTAATAATAATAATAAATCGAAAGGTACTTTCGAGAGATTTTCTAAAAAAAAAAAAAAAAAAAAAAAGATTTTAGCAGAAGACAAAAAAAACAAAATTATCAAGTAAAAAAAAAAAGTCGTGGATTTAGAAACGAACGCCTCCATATTTAAAAAAAAAAAAAAATTTATTAAAAGGGATTTATTTCATCTTCCAGGGAAATCGTGTCATTAGAAAAAATTAAATCACGTGTTTCTCACGTGAAAAAACACGTTCGGTCGTATAATTTCGAAGACGATAAAACAATAATAATATTAATAATAATAATAAACAAAACTAAATTATTTCATAATGAAAAAAAAATTTTTTTTAAAACCGGAAATTTCCCGCCATTTTCATTTAATTTCTTTAACTTTTTAAAAAAAAATCAAAACTATTTATCATCATCATCATCACATCGTCACAAAGTCTTTTAGTTAAAATTTTAAATAGTCATCATTACATTATTATTATTATAAATTAATTATTAAATGTTTCCCCCCTCCTTTCCACGCTTGCTTTTTTTTTTTTTCGTCAACACGTCGTCCGCCATTTTGATTTCACGTACTTATAAATATGATATATATGGGTTATAATTGAAGTTGTCACAAAAACCGATATATCTTTTTTTTTTTTTTTTTTTTTTATATAACACGTCATCACTTTTCCTTTTTTCCTTTTTTTTTAAACTCGATCACACGTAAGATTAATTAATGATACTTTATTTAAAAGGAAAAACGGACAAAGGAACGAAAGAGAAAAAAATTAAAAAATTTGAGGGAGTTTATTGACGCGAAAAAAAATTCAATGACCTCATTATATACACCCAACTATTCCCCCTCCTTTCCCTTTTCCATCCTAAAAAAAAAAATTTTATTTTTAAATTTCTCCCCCTACACGCACCCCTCACCCCTTTCGCCACTCCCCCCCCCCCGCGATATTTCGATTCGAAGCAACAACAACAACAGCAAAAACAAAGCATAGCAAAAAATATTTCCGCCAATCCCGTAACGGTTTTTGTTTTTTTTTTTGTTCTGGTTGCACGATAAATTTTTTTTTTTTTTTCTGTTGTTTGTTATTTCGTTCCCTCCCTTTAATTTTTTTTCGTTTTTGGCAATGAGCCAAAATAGAATGAGAGAGAGAGAGAGAGAGAGAGAAAGAGAAAATTTTGGCGGGATCGATATCGGAATAGCAGAAGACAAAAAAATTTTTTTATCTGACCGGTTGATTTCATAAAATGTTTAAACAAAAAAAAATATATTTTTAAGAGGAATGAATATTTCTTTTTGCGGAGAGAGAAACAGGGACGGAGGTAGGAAAATTCGATTTTGAAAATTTTTTTTTTAGAGGAAATGATTGTTTTTTGCAACGTCGCGAACGGGGGAAAATTGTTGACAAATTTTTTAAAAATATGGCGGGAAAATTTTTTTCCTGTTTTTAAACGGTGGACATTTTACGCGATGTCGGATTTGTAACTTTTGATTTTCTGCCACGTTTAAAAATCTAACTACACGACTTAAAATCTAATTACACGTGCGTAATAAAAAAAGGAAAAAAAAGGAAAATCATGCGTCCAATAATAAACATTTCCGTCCGGTTTTTTTTTGTCGAGAGAAAGGAAAATCCGAAAAAAATTTTTTTTGACGTACGAATTTCTGACAAGAAGAAAATAAATTGATAATAATAATAATAATAAAAGCCAACGGCCATAGCGTGCTGGTCACACCGGTTCCCGTACGATCACCGAAGTTAAGCAGCATCGGGCGTGGTGCAAACTTGGATGGGTGACCGTTTGAGAACGCCACGTGCTGTTGGCTTAAAAAGAGCAAAAAAAATGAGAACAAGACAAAGTAAGAACCAAAAAAACAAATCTTGTTCTACTGTCGACCTGAGGCAGCTCGACGAGAATGTGAATTTCACTGCTTCTGATCCTGGCCACTCCAAAGATGTTAGTCACCGGAGCCCAGTTCAGGAGACAAATCGTTCCCATCGAAAAAGACGGACTCAGGAAGACCTTCAAGAATTGATGTGGTGCTATCTTATAATAAGTGGCACCACCGAAATTCGAGTATTTGTCCCTAAGGAATCGGGTAGAAACCTCGGATAAATACTTAAAAACTCCGACAAGTAGCCTTGTCGTGTTTAATGGTGGATAATAATAATAATGATCAAAACTAACTTAAAACACGAAAACATCCGGTATATTATTATTTTTTTTTTTTTTTCATTCGGCCATTTTAAAAAAAAAAAAGTGAAAACCGTGAAGGAAAATAAAAAATGATTTTTTTTCCCCGACATTTTTTTTTTTTTTTTTTAAATTTAAAGTGCTTTTTATGATGAACTTAAAGTGAGGGAGGAGGGGATGAAGGGAAGGAGGAAAAGAGAGAGAGAGAGAGAGAGAGAGTGTCATTGGAAGTGACAAGAGACAGAATTATTCCATTTTAAAAACAACGTTTAAAAAAAAATAAAAATTTTTTTAGTATTCCGCAATTCGCTTCCGCTAAATTTATTATTATTATTATTATTATTATTATTATTATTATTATTATTATTTTAATAAATGATTGAATATGTATATATGAAATTATGTAACGCCATTTTAGTTATCAAACAAAAACAATAACTCATTTATTAAAAAGAAAGATTAATAATAATAATAATATGTTCGGGAATACTCAAAAAATTTTAAAGAGAGAGAGAGAGAGAGAGAGAGAGAGATAGCTTATTATTATCAAATCATAAAGACAAACGAAAGCCATTTGCCCCCCACCAAAAAAATAATAAAAATAAAAATCGTAACCGTCAAAAAGTTTTTGTTACTCCAAGTAAAAAACGTCACGACGGAAATTAACGAGTTTTATATTTAACGGTCGGAAAATTTTTCATGTACGTTTAACAAAACGTTAAAAAAAAAAAAAGGGAAAACCTTAAACCTTAATAGTATATAGACGTTCACGAATCCGGAAAAACAAAAAAAAAAAAACGAAACCTTTTTCTACACCCTCGTTCCCCCTCTTCATAACCCCTCCCTCCCTTCCCTCCTTTTTTCCAGCAGAGAGGGAAATGACGTCACAAAGAGAGAGAGAAAAATTAATAATTTTCAAAATTTTTGATGAATTTAAATTTTATAATTCTAATTTTATATATGAATCGTATAAAAACGGGATTTTAGATTCATCATCATCATCTGCTTTAAATAATAACGAATTAAATTTTTTTTTTTGTCTTCTGCTTTTTTTTTTACAAAATGGCGCCCGAAAATAAATTTTATTCATATTTACATACATAAGCGTATTTTTTTAAACTTTATGATTTTTTTTTTTTTTAATAAATTAAATAGAAACGCGTAGAAAAGTTTATTTATTTATTTATTTTTAATAATTATGTACATAAAGAAAAACGTACAAATAAATAAATAAGTAAATAAATAAATAAACGTAAACGTTAAAAAAAACTTTTTCGAGGTTAAAAAAAAAAAAATTCGAATACGAAATTAATTTTTTTTTCGAAATGTCTGTCGGGTAATTCTTTTTGCCCCCCACGTTTTCCCTCGTTCCCCCCACTTTTAAAACTTTTCACGCCTATCGAGTAGTAATTTCATACTTTTTAAAAATAATTAAAATATTTTTTTTCTCTAATTCCACGATCGACGATTTTTTAATAATTAATTAACAACAAAAGTATAAAAAAAGAAAGAGAAAAAAACTTTTTAAATAATATTAATAAATTTTTTTTTAATTTTTTTTATCCTTAAGGTAATCCGCCATAATTAAATTAATTTTAAATTTTTCGCGACACGACAAAATATTTTTTAAAAAAAATTTTTTTTAAACCGTTTTCCCGCCATTTTTTTAAAATTTCTTTTTAAATTTTAATAAAAAAACTTTTTTTTATTTTTTCCAAGTTTCCTCGAAATATGTGTGTGTGGGTGTGCGTGCACGATAAACGATAGGTTATCAGATATTTATAATATTTATATATGACGTCATCTGCTGCCACGTACTCATACTTAAACGTCAATCAAACCCTTTCTCTCTCTTTCTTTTTCCCTCCTCCGCCCCGACAACACAACAAACAAATTTTTAATTTCAAAATTTTAAAAAAAAAGTAATTTAACTAACAAACAAACAAACAAACAAACGAACAAACGAAAAAAAAATTAAAAAACATTTTTAACAACATTTATTTCGTTTATAAAATAAATTTTAGTTAAAAAAAAAAACTTTAAAATGTTTTTTTATGTGCGCGTAAATATTTCTATATATATATATATATAAAACAACAAAATTAATGTTGGGAAGCTTAAAAACAAAAAAAAAGGATGAAAAAGGATGTAAAAGGAAGAAAAAGGAAAAGGAAAAAGAAAAAGGAAGGAAAAAAGGTCTTTAATTTGAATTAAAATGTGAAAATCCAAGAAAATGAAAAAAAAAAAAGTAAAAGAAAAGTAAAAGTTAAGATAGATAAAGTTAAAAATGTTATAAATTGTGACGCGTAGTATACACAACAACAAACTCGAATAAAATACAACAAACGAGAAAGAGAAAACAAATTTTATTTAATTCCGGGAAACGAACAAACAAACAAAAAAACGTCGTGGGATTAACAAACAAACAAAAAAAAAAAATATTTTAAAAAATTAATAATTAATTACTCTCCGGATAATTATAATAATAATAATGGAATCGGAAACAATTGATCATTTAATTTCCGGATGTCCGTTATTTGCAAAATATCTAGAGAGAGAGAGGGGGAGTAATAATGTTTGTAGGAATGTTTGTCGAGAGCCTGGAAGGATTAGTCGAAGAATGGTACGACCGTATATTCATGGACAGTTCCCTAAGGATCAATTCGCACTGTTGGAGGTGCGTCACCCAATCAACCCAACTTATTGAAGTTCAACGGGGAGCCAAAGGGGAGTAAAGACAAAGACGGAAGCGATTTTTCGTGGGAGTATTGGGAGCCGTGACAGGTACGTGAAACCTTCTCAGTGTTCAAAAGTGAAAATAATAATAATAATAATAATGCTACCGATTTTAATTCGATCGAGGAAGTTAAAGAGGGAGCAATGGGGGTAATAGGTACTTGACGGGGGACCGTTGGGAACATCACGTGCTTCCGGTTTTAATGAGTACGAGACAAAAAGAATAACAATTCCTGCTTTTCCGTGACAGGTCCTGATCCTGATTACACCACAGATGAAACCGGAAATAGGAAAGACGCAAAGAATCCTGCGGTGGTATTTGGGTTATGAAAAACAAAACCTACTCACAGGCATTTATTCCCGAGGGATCAGAACCCCCAAAACCTGGAATAAATATTTTTGAAAAAAAAAAAAAACCCGGGAAAACACATGACGAAAAAGTGATGATGATAATAATAATAATCATTATCAAAAAAAAAAAAAAAAAAAATCACAAACGAAACACGCAATTAAAAAAATTTACATTTACCTACAAAAAAAAACTTTTTTTTTTCGGGGGGGGGGAAACGTCACACGAACGACATTGTTGCCAAATTTATTTTACAAAAAAAA
>NW_002987236.1:139757-144724 GCF_000006295.1 Pediculus humanus corporis | reverse complement strand
ATGATAATGATAATGATAATAATTTTTAAAAATTTCATTTCACGATGATGATAATGATAATAATAATTATTTTTAGGATTCGCCGTTAAAAAGGATAAATAATAATAATAATTTTGTGTTTGTGTTAATCCCGAATGAATTTTACATTTTTAAAAAAATTATTATTATTATTATTATTATTATTATTATCACAGGTATTATCCCTTGGTTTAATTTAAAATTGTTATTATTAACATTATTATTACGGGGGATTTCGATTCGTGTTAATTTTTTTTTTCACGTTAACGTTTTAAAAACGAAGACGCCATTTTGATTTTTCGTTCGTTCGCTCGTTCTTTTTTTCGTTTTTTTTTTTTGTTTTTCAATTTCTATTGTTTGAATATTAAATTTGTTTGAATTTACGTTTCGAATCGATAAATTTTAATATTAAATGAGAAAAAAAAAAAAATGGCGTCGAAGAATTTGAAAATTTGAAACAAAAAAAAAAAAAAAAAGAAAAGCAATGAACCGCGTAAAAATAAAATTCAAAAACGATGAAAAATGAAAATAAAATAATAGAAAAAGCGAAAAAAAAATTCAAACGGGGGGGAGGGGGATTAAGAGGTTAAGAGGTCACGAGCGGTGATGGTGGTGGTGGAGGGGAAAGGGAAATGAAAATAAGAAGAAGAAATTCTTCTAATTAGATGAATCGAAAAAAATTTAAAAGATGGCCGATGGATGGACGGATGGATGGAATTAAGTTTTCGGTTTGAATCCACAGAGAGAGAGAGAGAGAGAGAGGAAATTTTTATTATCAAAGTACACGTCGTGGATAAAGAATTTGATCGATATTCACTTTCGTTCACGTTCAATTTGTGGCATCGTGGCAAAAGTCAATAATTTTCAATTTACAAAAAGAAATGTCAAGTGTCAAAGTTTTCACCTTCGTTTTTACTCCCCATTGAAAATTTTACCATTTGTCCCGCCCCCCCCTCGCCACCACCTCCTCCTTCTCCTCCTCCCCTTCACAACCACTCCCTTTTCTTTCCTTACGATTTTATACCTCCCCCTCCCCTTTCCCCGCGTCCCGAAAAAAATCATTTTATACTTTTTCTTTAAGGATGAATTCTTGTTCCACTTCAATGTTTTACCCTTATCCTCTCTCTCTCTCTCTCTCACTCTCACTCTCAATCGACCTATTTTTATTTTATTGAGATTCGAAAAAACATTTTGATAAAAAAAAAAGAGAGAGAGAGAAAAGAGAAACGTGGAACTAGAAATACTTTATTTTTATTTTTATTTTCTTTCTTTTCTTTTGTATATAAATTTTGTTATTATTTTTTTCTCGAAGAAAATTTTTTTTCTTTTTATTTTCTTTTGAATTTTCCACCATTTTTTCTTGAATTCTTTTTTATCATTATTATTTCTTTTTTTTTCACATGATAATAATAATAATAATACCGTAAGTTTAATTAATTAATTATTTACTTTTTTCTCATTTCAAAAATCGGAAAATATTAATTAAAAATCCGAATCGAAGAAAAAGAAAAAGAAGAAAAGGAGAAAAGTTTTCTAAAGTCCTGGAGAGTAAAAAAAAAAAAAATTCTGGAACGAACCAATTTTTCTTTTTTTTCCCAAAAAATGTCTCCCCAAGAAAGAAAAAAAAAATTTTCTGGAAAAATTTTAAAAATTGTTAAATTTTCCGAGAAAAAAAAAAAGAAAACCCCGGAATCGAAATTTTTTTCTTTTTTTTTTTTTTTTAATTTTTCCAGAAATTTCTTTTTCTTTCTTATTAATAATAATAATGATGATGATGATGATGATTTATAAATTTAAACCGCGAATGATGATGATGATGATGATGATGTTTGGTATATAAATTTAAACCGCGAATGAAAATTCGATGATTATGATGATGATGATGATGATGATTCCTATATAAATTTAACTCGCGAATGACAATTCGATGATAATGATGATGAAGATGATGCCGACGGCGATAATAATGATAATAATAAAAAAAAAATTAAACGTTTAGTGTTTAATTAGAGAGAGAAGAAAAAAAAAATTAAAATTAAATTTTTTTAACTACTTATGGTTTAATAACCACGTGATTAAAATTACAATAGTGGAAAATAGAAAGCAGAAGGTTTTTCCTTTTTATTCCTTTTTTTTTTAAAAGGATTAAATAAATTGAAATTTAAACGAGTTGACGTCCGAATTTCGGGTTAAATTCATTCTCTGCGAATGAGACCAAGATTAATTATCGTGGCAGAAGTTTTCCGAAAACGAATAGAAAAAAAAAAAAAAAAAAAAAAAAAAAGAAAAATTTTTTTTTTTTCGTTTTTCTTTTTTACATCTTTTTCACCGTATTTTTTATCATTATTATTATTATTATTATTATTATTATTATTATTATCGATTTCAGATTTGAGAATTAAATATTTTTTTTGATTTTTCTTTTTATCTCTTTAATGAAAAAGAGGAGGGGAGGGGGAGAGAAAAAGCAGAAGAAAAAAAAATTTTTTTTAAAGATGAGAAGAAAGAAAAGCAGAAGAAAAGCAGAAAAGCGGAAAAATAAAAAAAAAAAAATATCATTTTTCCTTATAAATTTTTTATAACCTATCTTTACCCTCTCTCTCCCTCTCCCACCCTTCCCTCCCCCTCTCTCTCTCTTACTCTTTAGAAAAGAAATTATTCGTTAAAATCACGAAAATTTTTCCGGAAAAATCAAAGGGAAAACAATAAATTAAAATTTTTTTTTTATAAATCGATTCGGAAAAATTCTCTAACAACAGCAAAATGAAATTTATATATATATATATATATATATATAGGGGAAAAAAAAAATTTCTTTTAGCTGACATTTTTTTTTTTAATTCGACAAACAAAAAAAAAAACAAACATGGAAGTAAAAAAAAAAAAAAAGTATTCACGAACTGAATACTTAATATGTATATACTTTTATTTTCCTCGCACGCGAAATATAAAGTAAACATTTATTTTTATTTTTTTTACGGGGGAGGGGGAACGTGGTGAGGAGGCGGGGCGTAGAAAGAAAATCAGGAAATCGATCAGTCGAATCGGAAGTAATTTTACAACGGCGGAAATGGAATGCCGTAAACGTTTTTTTTCGAGAGTTTTCTTAAGAATTTTTTTTTTCCCTTTTTTTTCTCATTCTTTCTTTTTCATTTTTACTTATTTGTAGAAAAAAAAAAAAAAAAGAAAGAAAACTATTCGACAGAGAGAGACAGAGGAAGAGAGAGAGAGAGAAAATTAAAAATGGAGTCGACGACAATTAAAAAAAAAAAATTCTTTTGTAAAAAAAAAAAAAAGGAAAAAAAGAGAAAATAATTGACAGTGTTATTACGTGCGATGGGGAGGGGAGGAGAGGAGAGGGGGTGCGATGTAAAGACAAAAAGGATTAATTGTTTAAATGGAGGGAGGGGGTGATGATGATGATAATGAGTTTGTTTAGAAGTCTCTACTAAGTCTAAAAGGAAAAGGAAAAAAATTGCATTTCCGGTTCGCACACACAAAATGGCGTCTACAATTATCGTTATTTTGTGGAAAATTTGTGGAAAATTTTTTTTTTTTTTTTTTTTTTTTTTTGTTTGGGAACGAAGGAATTTCATCAACATTAAATTTACTGGAAAAATTTTGATAATGATGATGCGAGAGAATTTTCGCGAGGGGTCGTTAAAATGACGTGGCACGAAGCAAAAAAAAAAAAATATTTAAAAAAAAACAACGACGACGTTATTCAAATGAACGAAAGAACGAAAGAACGAAAGATTTCCGTCGTGTAATTATCATCGTTAGAAAATTTTATTACAACACTCGATCAAAGAGATCAAAGGGAGTGAGAGAGAGAAGGGGAGGGGAAGGAGGAGGGGGTTTCGCGCCCTTTTAAAAACTTTTTCCCAGTCAGAACTAATTACATTAAAAAAGAACAAAGCAAATAATAATAATAAAAAAATGAAAATCTTTCCTACGATCGAATATTACAAAAAAATCCTCTCGAGATTATTCCAGTGCGAAAATTCTTAAATTCGATATTATTATTATTATTATTATTATTATTATTATTATCATTATTATTATTTAAACGTACGTATCGAATTTTCCAGGGTGAGAAAAAAAAGAAAAAAGAGTTATACCGTTTTCCCCTTTTCCTTTTTTTCTTTTTTTTTAACGAAACCCTATCGATTTTTTAATTTAATAACAAAAAAAAAATCTGACAAACGCACACGAGAATTAATACCTTAATGATAATGATAATAATGATGATAATGATAATAATAATAATAATAATAAAGGCGTAAAAAAGGTTTCGTTCGACAATTTTTTCACTAAATTATTTTCTAAAAAGATTTCTTTACAAGACTTTTTTTTTTTAATAATAAAAAACAAAATGGCTACCGTTTTGTTTGTTGTTTGTTTTATGCTTTTCCGGTTGGAAAAATTTCAGGTTATGAAGGATTATTATTATTATTAAAACCAAAACGGGGCTATCTAGTTACACGAAACGTAGACGCGGACAAAAAAAAATTGTAACGTATGCAGTCAAATGATAATGAAAAGTGTTTCCGGTTCGTCGATTAATAATAATAATAAATTAATTAATTAATAATAATAATAATAATAAAACTCGAACTTTTTTTTTTCGGGGGGGAAGGAAGAGGGGGAAATTATCAAAAAAAAAAAAAAAATTTAATAATATTTTGTTTCAAGCAAGAAAAGAGACAGAGAGAGAGAGAGAGAGAGAGAGAGAGAGTATGGAAAAAAGAACGTTTTTACGTTTGTAATAATAATAATAATAAAGCTTAAAGGAAAATTTAAAAAAAAAAAAAAAAAAAAAAATAATAATAATAATAATAATAATAATAATAATAATAATAATAATAAAAAGGAGGCAAAACAAAATCTGATATTTTTTTTTCTTTTTCTTCTTTTCATTTTTCCTTTTTTTTCTTCTTTTTCTTTCG
>NW_002987236.1:138323-139386 GCF_000006295.1 Pediculus humanus corporis | reverse complement strand
AAAAAAACGAAGGTTATTAAACGCGCCTAAAAAAAAAAAAGAAAAGCGGGAAATTTTTAAAAGTCTTTTAAGAACAATTTTCCTTTCTTTTACTTTTGTTTATCAAAAAAAAAAAAAAAAAAAAAAAAAAAAACGTTAAACGCACGTACTAATAATAATAATAATTTACCATTTCGGGTAGAAAGAAAAATTTAAATCAAATGAAATATTTTCAATGATAAAATCGATTTATCGATTTATCGATCGATCGATCGAACGTAATTTTTTTTTTTTACGCGTCTTTAGAGAAACGTTTAATTAACCTTAAATAAATAAATAATAATGATGATTGTTATGTAATTACGAAAAATCAAAACGTGGAAAATATGCAAAAGCAGAGAGATTTCTTGTTAGGAAAAAAAAAAACCCTCTCCCACCCCCTCAAAAAAAAATGGAGAATTTTTCCTTTTTAGTCGATTTTAAGAGAATCCCGCAAATATATTTGGGTAGAGAGATAGTACGCGCCCTAACATACTTTTAAAATTAAAATCGTACGTTGTAGGATTGAATAATTTACAATTTTCCCCCTCGTTTCCCCCTCCCCACCCCACTAAATGATTTCATTATCGTTGAACGATAAATGCCACGACGAGACAACAAAATATGAAAAATAAAATTTTCATATGTTGTCTCTTATTATTTATTTTCATTTGAAAATGTCGTAATATTATTATTATTATTATTATCATTATCATTATTTTTGACGTTTTGCTCGGTGCGGTGCTGTGCTGTGCGAATATTATTATTATTATTATTATTATTATTATTATTATTATTATTATTATTATTATTATTATTTAAAACCGTTTCAACTTTTATTTGTTATAATTTCAACGCGGATTTTAAACTTTTGCATCGTTTCACATTTGCTTTCGTAAAAATAAAAAAAAAAAACAGAGAAACTTTTCCCGATTTCATCAACATTTGAAATAGTTTTTTTTTTTTGTGTCGTGTCATTAGAAAAATATCGAGAGATTCGTCATGAGTCGATGATCGTTTTTTTTTTTTTCTCTATTATAAAAAG
>NW_002987236.1:118759-137201 GCF_000006295.1 Pediculus humanus corporis | reverse complement strand
TATTGCACGCAATCGGTTTGAGTAAAAAAAAGTTAGTTAATGATAATAATATTTTTGTTTTTTTTTTTTTTTCAAGTTTCGACAGCCGGCACGACATTATTATTATTATTATTAATATTACGACCGTGACGTAATTAAATAAAAAACTTTTTCTTTTTTTTTTTTACGTTATTTAATCCGGAGTTTTAAAAAATTTATTATTATTATTATTATTTTAATATTTAAAACGAGACCGTACGTATATATAACTTATGCCGTATCGGGGTAATTAGCTTTTTAAAAAAAAAAAAAAAATTAACTAGTGCCCCGTCATGTTTTCCTTTCTTCGAGAGGTTGTTGGGTTGAGTACTGAAATCAAATCCCGATTACAACAACCCCCAACTTTTCTTTTTTTTTTTTTTTTTTTTTTAGAATAAAAAATTAATTTTTCTCGGAGGAAGAGAGAAAGAGAGAGAGAGAGAGAGAGAGAGAGAGAGGGAAAGAGAAAAAGAGAGAGAGACAGAGAAGGAAAGAAAGAGAAAAGAAAACAAAAGTAAAGTTAATTTTAATTTTTTTTTTTTTTTTAAATTAATTTTTAAGATTATTAAAAATAAATAATAATAATAATAATGTAAAAGTAACAACAACAACAATAATAATAATAATATTTTCGAATTAGAAAAAATTAAAATTAAAAAAAAAAAAAAAAGATGGCGGGAAGATAAAAAAAAAAACCTTCAAAGTTTGTTTTTTTTTTTTTTTTTTTATAACAAAAGCCAAAAGTAAATTATCCTGTTGAGATGGAAAGCAAAAAAAAAACGGAAAAAGGATGGAAAGGAAAAAAAAGAGAGAGAGAGAGAAGAAAAAAAACTTTCAAAATTGAAATTTTCAAATAATAATTTCGGATTAGTAAAAAAAAAAAAAGTGGGGGGAAGGAGAGAGAGAGAGAGAGTCCCCAACCCAGGAAAAGTTCGTCCACCACCACCACCACGGCCGCCATCTTCTTGTTAATTTTTCACCCGGAAAAAAAAAAAGTAAAACTAAAAAGACAGTAGAGAAAAGCAGAAGACGAGACGACGAAAAAAAAAAAGTAATTTTTTAATTCAATCCAATTCGATATGATAAAAAAAAAAAAATGAAATGATTGATGGATTAGAAAATGGTAGGAAGCCATTTTTTTAACCCCTGCAAAAAGAAACCCTTTGACCCCATTTTTTTAAGTGAAAACATTTACCTATTCGACAAAAGTTTTGTTTGTTCTCATGGTTTACCATAAATAAAATGGCACAAACCTCTCCCCCCCCCAAAAAAAAAAAAAAACTAAAACAAAAGTGCGACAATAATAACAAAGATTCGACAAAGATTCCGCCATGTTTTTTAAAAATTACAAAAATTAAAAGTTTAAATTAAATAAAAAAAAATACTAAAACTCCGCCATTATTAAAATCTAAATATCGATTTTTTTTTTTTTTTCAAAATTATCGGGGCACGAGACGATTAAAAAAAAAAAAGGGAAATTTTTCGCCGTTTAATTAAAAAATTTTTCCTTTTTTTTTTTTTAAATTAATAATTTTTTCAACGGTTTTTTCCTTCTACGAACTATACGAAAAATATCATTAATAATAATAATAATAATAATAATAATAATAATAATAATAATAATAATAATAATAATAATAATAATGATTAATTAATTAATAATAATAATAATAATAATATTTCAGCTGCCGAATTATAAAAAAAAAAAAAAAAAAAGAAAATTTTTTTTTTTTTTTATTCGTTATCGAATTTTTACGTAATGACGTCACTACGACGAAACGTTTTTAAAAAAATAAAAAGTTAAAAGGGGGGTGGGGGCGAAAAAACCGTTACGCGCTACGCAAAATTTTCCATTATTATTAAAATCGAACACGTACCGAGAGGAAAATCTTTATATGTATTAATTAATTAATAATTTGAGTTATTAAAATGAAAAATAATTGACCGGGTAAATGGAGGAAAGAAAAAGAAAATTGTTTTTTGCAGACGGCGTCCGTGAAAAAGTCACCATCATGGTTTTCATAAAAAAGGAAATTTTTTCCTTTTAACGATTTTTTTTTTTTAAATGGAATATGTACGTTTACGACAAATAACAAACAATCCACCATGACTTTTTCACGACCGACGATTAACTAACTAATATTAATAATAATAATAATATATTTAAATAATTTACCTTAACGTATACGTCGTCGTCCTTGAAAATTAACCGTTTTTCAAAGCGGGAGGGGAGGAAAAAAAAAATCGTTTTTTTTTTTCTCTTCGTATTTTCTCAATTACCTGATTGATTGATGAAAAAAAATATTAATTTATCAATTGATACTGTATATATATATATGCAATT
Organism: Pediculus humanus corporis; assembly: GCF_000006295.1. Classification (NCBI taxonomy): domain Eukaryota; kingdom Metazoa; phylum Arthropoda; class Insecta; order Psocodea; family Pediculidae; genus Pediculus; species Pediculus humanus. Next base: position 134,839 of record NW_002987236.1, on the reverse strand, counting down.
ACAAAATAACGAAATTTAAATAAAAAACGAAAATAATAATAATTATTATTCAACTAAATAAAAAATAAATAAATATATATATATATTTATAAAAATTATTTAATTTAATTTTTTTTACTTATATCAGGTAGAAAACGCGAATTCACGAATACGCGACTTTACTCTAAATGATTGAAATTGCGATTGAAGCGACACCTGGATTTTGCGACAGTGGCTCGATCTGAACGTTAAAAATATTAACTAATTTATTTTCCTTCCCCCACTTTTATTGATTTTCCTCGTTTTTCCTATTTTTTTTTTTTACCCGATTTCCCACGAATGGTGGAAAATTTTTTTTCTTTTTTTTTTTTTTTGAAATAATTTTTTTTAAAAAAATTCTTTTTTCTTGTCGATAATTTAATAATTGATTTCAATCGGAAAATCGTAAGACGAAAATATATGTGACGTCATTTAAAAAACAAATGGCGAAAAACGTAAAAAATCGTAAAAGTCAATTTCCCACACCCCCCCAAAAAAAAAACGATCGAAACCGTAAAAATTATTCAAAAAAAAAAAATTATTTCGAAACAGTTTTCGCGTTAAAAGTTTCAAAACATTCGAGTAAAAAGAAAAAACTAAACGTAAACTCTAGTACTATTTAATCAAATTATTATTATTATTATTATCTAATTGTAAAATGTATGTAATTTTTATTATTATTATTATTATAAATTTTCCGCCTAAGAATTCGTTTAAAGATAAACAAAATGGCGGACGTATTAAAAAAAAAGAAAAAAAAATTTCGAATAAATTTCATTTAAAAATAACAAAAGTGTAATAATAATAATAATAATAATAATAATAATAATAATAATAATAATAATAATAATAATGATAATAATAATAATAATAATAATAATAATAATAATAATAATAATAATAATAATAATAATAATAATAATAATAATAATAATAATGTTTTCTCTTAGTTAAATTAAAACCTCGTTTTCGTTTTTTTTTTTTTTTTTTTTTTTTTTTTTTTCACGTGATGGTTTACGTGTCAGAAGACAATCGTAATAAAACATAATAATAAATTAAACTTAATTTTTTTTTGGGGGGCCGGAGGGGGCAGGGAGAGAGAAAGAGAGAGAAAAAAATAATAAATAAATGATCTTCTCGACATTAAATAACAAAAAAAATTTTGCACGAAAATTAAACCTCTGGAAAAAAACATGAAACCTTCCCCTCCCTCCTACCCTCCCTTCCATACTCTCCGGGAAGAGAGACAGAAAGATAAAAAGAAAAATGGCGGGGTGTGACGTGGACGAAGAGAGAGAGTGGGAGAGGTAGGAGGAGAAAAACCTTTGTTGTAAATAAAACCTCCTCGTAACTCCCTATCAAAAGGAGGAATTTCAAAAAAAAAAAAAAAAAACTCATAACCTATGCTAATGATAATAATAATAATAATAAACGTGTCATCTGATAAAATATTTTTTTTTTAAATTCCACAAAGGAAAAAAAAACGGGAAGAGAAAAAGAGAGAAAGAGGGAGGAAAAAGGATAGAGAAAAAAATTCGCATCGTTAAAAGGAAAAAGCGGAAATGGTTTTTTTTTTCACTTTGAAAAAGAAAAAGCATAGAGAAAATAAATACGTTGATAACAATGACGGGATTTTACAAAAAGAAAATCATAGTCATCCGCCGCATAATCTGTAAAAGGGGGAGAGAGAGAGAGAAAGAGAAAAAAAAGATAAAAGGAAAAAAAAACTTTATTAGATCAACTGGTACAAAATAAAATAAAAAAAAGTGTCATGAGATGATGAAAAAATAAATAAAAATAAAAAAAGTGTCACTAGATACTAAAAAAAATAAAATATACGTTTTCGAATATCCTCCCCCTAAAAAAAAAATCTTTTTTATTTTTTTTTTCTAAAAATTTTCCCGCGATTAATTTTTCCGTTTTTTTCGGAAAATTTATTTTAACAAACTCTTAAAAATATTTCTCCTGCCACGTTCTTTTTTTCCGCTCCGGTAAAAAGCAAAAAAAAAAAAAAATCATTTTTTAATTTGCCATCGTTAAAATTTTTTTTGCTATTAAATCAATTAATAATAATAATAATAATAATAATAAAAATCGAAAGGTAATTACCGTCAATAATGATGATGATGACGATAATAATAAAAAAATGGAAGCATGAAAAGAAAAAATGAAAGAAAAAAAATTAAGTATTTTATCTATTGACACGTTTTTATGAAAGGTTTCGCCATGTTTTAACTCGTCAAAAAAAAAAAAAAAAAAAAAAAGGAAAACGTTGCAAAAAATTTTTTAAGAGACAGAAGACAAATTACTAAAAACTCTTTTCAAAAAGTTTTCTTTTTTTTTTTTTTAACGCATACAATTTTTCAAATTTTCCTTTTCTCCCCTCCCCCTTCCTCTTCCCAAAATCGTTATAATAATAATAATAATGAGATTACGTTTCCGGTGAGGTCACGACAGAAAAAATATGATGATGATCGAAACGAAATAAGATAAAATTTTACGGAGTGTTTAAAACGTAACGGAAATAAAAAATTGGTTAAAAAAAAATAAAACCGGAAATGACGTAAGAAGATTTTAATCATTGTCTTACTTACGTCACGATCGTACGTCACGAACGTTTCGAAAACCTTTGCGTCGTTTTACATAGAATAAAAAATAGTTGTGAATCCCCCTTCCTTTTACTTCCTATTTGCATTTGAAATTTCCGTTTCCGGCGGGATTTCCGGTAGGAAACGTGAAAAGGTTTTCATTATAACACAAACCGGACTAAATCGTTTACGTGCGAAAACTTTTGTCGAAAATGTATGATGTAGACAAAAAAAACCAACCCATTTAATTTATTTAACGAAAAGATACGAAATAAAAATTCTTATTTTTTTCCCCCCCGCCCCCCATTCCTCCCCCCGTCTCCCTAAGCAAAAGGCGTAAAATTGTTTGTTTCGAAACTTTAAAATAATTTTATTCGTGTGAATGGAAAGTTTTACAAACTCTCTTATAACTTCATAATGTGCATTGTTGTTTTTTTACTTTACTTTTCCGGAACTCCTTTTAACTCACGCGTGATAATAATAACGCGTTTTTTTCTCCCTCCTCCCCTTTCTCCCCTTTCTCCCCTCTCCGTTTCCCTCCCCGTTTCCCCTCCCCTCTTTCAATTTTGTTTTATCTTTAAAAATTTCAACTTAATTTAATGACACCGTTTTAAATTATATTTACGGTAAAACCGGAAAAAAAAATTATTTACTCCCCCCCCAACGCCCCCCGGAAAAATAAATTTAGATAACTTGACTATCTTAATTTTATATAAAAAAATCTAAACATTATTTCTAAGGCGTTTTTCTCCCCCCCTTCCTTCTTCTACTTTCTTTACAAATTTACGACATTTTGTTTGAAAACAATAACAACGAATTATGAAAGAGGGTTTTTGTTTTTGTTTTGTTTGTTCGTTTGTTTGTTTGTTTGTTTTTGTTTTTTTTTCATTAGAATTAAAAAAAAACAAAAAACGATTTTTTTTTCTCTAAATTTACGGCGCAATTAATGGAGATACGTCTAGACGTTCGGTTTTCTATTTTTTTTTTTTTTTTTACCATTTACCACCTGGCTTTAAATTTGATTTTTTTAATAATCCGTCGACAAACAAAAACAACCGACAAACAACAGTAATAATAATAATAATAATGTTTTGACGAAATAAAAAGAGTTTTGTTTTGGAAACAACAACAACAAAACAAAAACTTGAAAATCGACTTCGTGTCGCAATAAACGTTTTCCATGAGATTTTTTTTTGTTACCCTCCCCCCCCCCAAAAAAAGTTTTTTTTTTTCCTTCGAGCTCCCTACATAATTCAAGACAAAGAAATTTTGAAAACGTTCTACAGAACAATTTAACAATTACACTTTTGTTTAAAAAATTTGATTTTAAAAAACAAAATTTTTTTTTTTTTTTTCTGCACGTTGTTCGTGAAAAACATGATATTTTAAAAGCTTTTTTTATCCGGGGGGATGAGGAAGGAGGGGGTAGGGGCGTAAGGAAAAACTTGCAAAAAATAATAATTTGTAATAAAAAAAAAAAACCGTTCGCGTTTTCGTTACCCACAAAAAAAAAAAAACGAAAAAAAAATCAGATTTTTAAAACACTTAAATTTTTTTTTTATCGGGTCAATAGATAACCGTTGAAAAAAAAAAAAAATTGAACAACGGTTTCTTTTTTTTATTTATTTAATCGCATTTAAACGCAGATGGTTTTAAATGACACTTCCTTTCCCCGTCCTTCCGCCCTAAACAATTTTTTTCATTTCCATATCCGGTTTTTTTCCTCCCCCCTCTAATAAAGATTTTTTATTCCTTTCTTTGCAAAAAAAAATTCCAAACGATTTTTTTTCTCGTTTGTTTTCTCATAAAATTTCAATCGATCGATCTACGCAATAACAAACAAACAAGCAAACAAAATAAAAAAATTCATATTTAAAAATCGTCGTTGGACCAAAATTAAATAAAAAATCCGAGCGTACGAGAGAGAGAAAGAGAGAGAAACTTAAGAAAGAGAAAAATGTCGCCAAGTCGTAAAACGTCGAAGGAAAACCGTCGCCGGCACACGAAATAGAGAGAGAGCGAGAGAGAGAAAAATAACAAAGTCGATAAATTCGAGTAAAAAACCAAGCATGGCGCCTATCAGTCAGTGACTCGTCTTTTTATTTTTTCCGTTAACTTTTTTTATTTTATTTTTATTTTATTTTATTTTATTCGCGATGGATTAGTAACGGTCGAATCGTTTCGCGCGGAATGTATTATTATTATTATTAAAAAATATTAAATTATTATTATTATTATTATTATTATTTTACGTTTGTGTTGACGGTGATGATAATACTAATTACGTTTGCGTTTTGTTTTTTTATTTAATTAAATTCAAACGCGATCGTAAAAAACGGTTAACAGTTTTTTTTCCCTTATCATTATTATCATTACTATTATTATTATTAATTATCGGATTAGAGTAAGTAGTGAAAAACGATATTTAAACGAAAAATTAATTTTCATTCTGCTTTTGTTTATTTACGTCAAAATAATAATAATAATAATAATAATAATAATTTTGTATCGAACGTCGTCCATAACGTGGAAAAACGAATTTTTTTAGTTTTCTTAGTTTTTGGTTTTTCACCAAAAAAAAAAAATTTCGTTTGTCGTTTGCCGGTTGTTATTGTGTTTGTGAGTGTGTGCGTGAGTGCGCGTGCGCTCGTTTGTACGCGAATAATCACGTTTTTTTATTTTTGCGACGTTTGTCGATGTTATAACGTGTTTACGATTGCGCCATAAAATATTTATATAATTAATTAAATGTAAAATTATCATCATTATTATCGTCGTCGTCGTTATTTTCTCGGGGAGAGAGAGAGAGAGAGAGAGTGTTTCGATGTGAATCTCGTGAAGGGATGAAAGAGAGAGAGAGAGAGTGGGAGGCAATTGTTTAATTTTAAACTAATTTAAAAAATTAACGCGTATAAAATAATAATAATAAAACACGCGAGAGAGAGAGAGAGAGAGAGGAGAAAATAACAAAGGAAAAAAGATAAGTCGAATAGGAGGGAGAAGAAAAAACATGGAGAAACATGGAGAAGAATGAATGACGTAAAAATTAAACTGTTTAATTAAATGAATGAAGAAGTTGCCAGACGAATTTAAAAAAAAAAAAAAATAATAATAATAAAAACGAATTCAAAGCCTTTCTTATTAAACAAACAAAACAAACGTGATGACGTAACATATTTAAAAAAAAAAAAGGAAAGAATACAAAACTGGAGAAGAGACAACTGGAGAAAAAAAAGAAACGATACCTAATTTTTTTTTTTTTTTTTTTGAAAAACGATGTGAAAATTATAAAAATTTCCTTTTTGTTTATTATTATTATTATTACTATGGGCTGATAAGAATAATCGATAAGAGAGAGAGAGAGAGAGAGAGAGGAAATTTGATAGCGACGAAGACGGGGAAAAGAGAAAGAGGTGAGAGACGATGACCCTGTTCCGGTTTTTTGGAATCCTAATTGCGAAATGATTATATACGATCGATATAAAACGTAATGAGATGTAATAAAAGCCAAGACGATAATGATGGCGGCGGTGGCGGTGGCGGTGTCGGTGTCGTCGGCTGTAATGATAGTGGATGGAAGTATAGCAATGCTCGGTGGCATCGACGACGACGACGACAACAAAGAACATAACCGCGAACAAACATTCGTCGGATGTAACGTCTCTGAGTAAGTTAGTGTCGGTGACGTCAATATAAAACTCAGTTTGCCGGTCGTTACTCCGTGAGTCCGGATCCGACCCTGAACTTGCATTAATATTTCTAGAAATTGTTGGAAACAAGTCAGTTTCTCTGACAATGTGAAGTAGTGTATTGTAAAATGTGTCATTTCACCGAGAAAAAGGAAATGGAAGACGAAGAAGAAGTGAAATTTTCATGTGTGTGTTTTTATAAGTTTTCTTTTTTTCTTAACTTCTTCTTTTCTTCTTTTTCCTTTTTTCCTTTTCCCTTTTCCATTGAATTTATTTCTCGTTTTATTATTTTTCCCCTCGTCAAAAATTTTTTTTCTTTTAAAAATTCATGTGTTTCGTGTTTATTTTTTTGAGAGTGCGCGTTTGTCGTCGTGTGACTATAATACTCGTTAACAACCGTAACGTATTATTTAAGGCATTTTATCGCGTCGCTAAACGAACGAACGACCTTTTACCGCGAAAATTCACAACCGCAAAAAACAATTTTTTTTAAAAAATTTATTCACGTCGTCGTCTTTTTTTTTTTGTATTTTTAGCAAAAAATAAATTTTTTTTTTTTTTTTCTGCCGAATCAAACGTTTTTGTTTTTTGTTAAAAGCAGAAGAAAAAAAAATCATTGACTTGCGCATCTTTTTTTTATGGTTGCCAATATTTCAAAATATTTTCGACAGTTTTTTCTTCCCTTTTTTTTTGTTTTATATAGAATTATTAATTCAAAACAGGTTTTTTTTTAACGTTTGCTGTCGAGAACAGTTTTTTGTTTTTCATCGTAACGTCGCTCCTGTCGCTGTAGAATTTATATTTTTAAATTTTTATTTTTTTAATATTTTCTTTGTGTTAATGCCTGCGAGCCAATAACAAACCAACCAGGCCAGCCGGAGAAAGAGCCAGACATCCAGCGAGCCAGCCAGCCAGCCAGTCAGCCTGCCTGCCTGCCTGCCTGCCTGTCTGCTGCCCCCCTTCCCCCCTATCTCTCTCTCTCTCTCTTTTTCTTCTTTCTCGCAAATTTTCTGCTTGCAAAATACAAACAACTGACTGAAACTGTTAACTTGGCATTTTTGACCTTTTACAAACGTTTTTTTTTTTTTTTTGCTATCAAACAAAAAGGAAAAAAGGAGGAAAATTTAATTTTTAACAAAGACGAACGAATTTGACGTGCGTGCGTGATACAATTAAAAAAAAAAAAAAGTTACGATTTCCCACCCTCCCCCTCCCCTTTACAACATTTTCCTCAACCTTAATCATATCTATTTTCAACAGCAATTTTTTTTTTTTGCTACTAATGAGAAAGTTATGCAAGGTTGAATTTACGTAATTCTACCGATAGCAAATCGTGTTCATCATTTTTACCATCGAATAAAAACGTTTCTCTCTCTCTCACACACTCATTCTTTCTCTCTTTCTTTAATTAATTCGATAATAATAATAATTTTTTGAACGAACGGAGCAAAATTGTTGAAATTTTACAAATGGCAGATGGTTGTTAAAAAAATCACACACACAAAAACGTACCTAATCTTTTTTCTTTTCTTTACAAAAACGTTTTCAGGTACGACGACAATGAATAACAAAAACGTTTATTGTACCTGTCAATCGTTTTTTTTCCCCAGCTCAGGTGTCCCTTTTTTTTTTTTGAATTAAATCCACCCCCCCACCCACATCCACGACACATTTGGCATAATTTTGTTCGACGAACCAACTCTGTCATTCATTTATTATTATTATTATTATTATATTACGTGCGTAATTAATAAATAAATTATGACGGTCATCCACTCTTGTTTCAAGTACCTGCCTGCCTGGCAACGAACTTATTCCACGAACGAAGAATCACTCGTTCAAGTACCCAAACCTGTTTGGACCGTTTAAAAAAAAATTGTTTTCATCTTCTTTTTCATATTCCCATCATAATAAATAAATAAATATCGGAAACAACCATTTTGAATTTTTTTTTTTCTTTCGTATCTTTAAAACATTATAAATCTTTTATTGAAATTAAGATGGCGGAATTTTTTTTAAATATAAAAATTAGACGTTACGAACACGTTCGAAAGAAAAATCATTATTATTATTACTGTTATACCTGAGAAACGTGTTATCGGTGCAATAAAAGAAGAAGAAGATGAAGATGAAGGAGGGGGGAAAAAAATGACGAAAAGTATTTCTAAGAGAGACAGACAGGTACCAACGAAACAACAAACGCGCACTCATTTGCCACAAACAATGAGACAAACAACGACAATTTCGCTCTTGTTTGTTATTTAAGTTCACATTTCAAAAAAAAAATTATTATCTTTTGTTGATAATTACGAATGAGTAGTAATAGATAGAATAGTCTGGAATTTTCTTTCGACTTTGTCCATGAAAGTTTATGCAAAAAAAAAATATAAAAATAAATAAAATGGCGACAACTTTATAATAAAAAAAAGGTCTCTAATAATGATGATGATGATAATTCAAGAGAGAAAGAAACATTTTTAAAATGTCAGACGGTATCGATTATTCACCCCTCATACAAACAAACAAACAAACAAACCATAGTCTATAAATATAATTCAATAAAAATTTTTTTTTTTAAATTCCACGTCTTTCTCTCTCTATCTCTTTTCCTCCTCTTAGTTTATAATTCAGGCTCGGAGAGTATGGATAATAAATTTAATATTATTTCCGGTAGTTAAAAAAAAAAAACCTAACGTCTCCATCATCATCATCATCATCATCGTAATCGATTTTTTCATTGATTCTTCATATCTTGTCTTGTCTTGTTATCGATACTTTCTCAGGTAATAAAATAACAAACAAATGACTCAACATGCATGCATGCATGAACACGCAACAACTTTTCGTTGGCATTTGCAAAAAAAAAATTCCCCCTTCCCTCCCCTCCCCTTCCCCTTCCTCCCCTCGTTTTTTCGAAGAATACAATCGTAAGCAAAAATTACATAAATAAATAATAAATTGGAATTTTTTAAATTAATAAATAAGAAGAAAATGAACGAACTAAACAATATTTCGATGTACCCACCCCCCCCCCTTTTCACTTTCATTTTAAACCACGAAAATAATTCTTTTCTAGTTATTATTATTATTATTATCGTATGACGTCATCGTGTGATATTTTAATATTAAAAATTAATTTTAAGACAATAAAAAAAAAATTATTATTATTTATCACGTCTTCGTCGTCGTCGTCGATTCGTATGAAAATATAATAATAAATAAATACGTTAGTTAGGTTTTTTTTTTTCGTGTCATTAGACAACGATGAATCATCTATTTAGTTTCGGATGCGAAAGCAACAACAACAACAACAACAACAACCACTCTCTTCATTATTTAATTTTATTTTTTTTCGTTTGCAAAACGACGCGATCGATCCACGATTTTCGTTCATTGATAACGATAACAAAACGTTTCTAATATATATATATAGAATTGATTTATTATTATTATTATCATCATCATTATTATTACCATCGATACGATTGAACGAAATGGACGATTCGTTATTTTAATAAATCTAAAAATAAATAAAAACAACAAGAACGACGACGATAAACGTGATGAATTTGTGTGTGTGCGTGTGTATTCGCGTGTGCGCGTAACGAAAATAATTTATAATTATTATTATTATTAATTTCGTTTATCGACCGCCCGCCATTTTTAAAAAATTTAAAATTACGTTATTATTATTATTTTTTTTTTTTTCAGAAAATTGAAAGAAATTCGAATTAATTAATAATAATATTTAAAAAAAAACTCACACGTGAAAATAGAAAAAAAAGTGTTTTGACGTGGAATTAATAATTTAAATAATAATAATAATAATAATAATAAGAAACAAACACAAAACAACTATAGTGAAGTTAGTGAAATGTTATTACGAAAACAAAAGAATAATGTTAAATTCATGAAGAAAGAAAGTTAAATAATAACGTTTTACTTTTCGAGTTTCGAATTTTTTTCGAAAAAATGAAGGAAGACGGAGCCGTAGAGGAAACGAGTTCAGAAAGTTCAGAAAAAGAAGAAGAATCTGAATATATTTACGATGCCGTCATGAACAAAACGTACCTACGTAGAAGGTTTTTAGGAAAGGTAAGAAAAAAAAACGTCAATTTTTTTTTATATAAAAAAAAAAAAAGGTTTTTCCTTTCGTACGAAAGGAAACGAATCGAATGATAATGATAAAAAATTTAATTTATGACAGTCGTGTCACAAGTTGAATTTGAATTTGGTTATCTGAATTTAAATTAGTCGTCAACCTCATCTCATCTCAAAAAAAAAAAATGAAAATTTTATTTTAACGTATCCGCCATTTTATCTTTTCCCCCTCCACTTTCCCCCCTTTTCCTCTCCCCCATCAATTAAAGGATCCGCAAAAAAAAAAAAAAATGGCGTACAAATTTTTTATTATTTTGATACCCGTTCGAAAAAAGAAAAAAAAAAAAACCTTTTTGTAAATGTATACTCCGTAATAATAGTAATAATAAATAAAATTCTGCGAAATCAGGTTTGAACCTGTACGTCGTAGACTGTATCGACAACAACAACAACAACAACTTTGGAATTTCGCATCGGATTTAAGTAATAATTATATTATTATTATTATTAATCGTTTGTGCTGTAAGGTAAAACGCAGGTAATAAATATGTTTTTCTTTTTTCCTTCCCTCCCCTTCCCCTTCTCCTTTACCCCCTCGCAAAAAAAGGAAGGAAGCAACAACAGTGAAACGTTATAATTTTCCTACCCGTCGGCCATTTTGAAAAATTTTCTCAATTTTTAGTCGTAATATAAAAAAAAGAAATTTGTTAATTTTTGTTTTCGTTGACGTGGCATTTGATAACGCGAACGGATTAAAGGGCAATCGATTAATTTGTTTTTTGCAAAAAAACATTTTTTCTTTTTTTGGAAGAGAGAGAGAGAGAGAGAGAGAGAAAAGAAAAATGGCGGAATAATAGAGAGAGGGGAGAGGGGAAGAGAGAGGAGAGGTATTATTCCCTGCGAAACAAACGAAACTGTGTAAATAAAATTATGGATTAATCAAAAAGGCGGTGTTATAATGTTGTAACACCTGAACAAATAAATAAATAATTTTTTTTTTTTTTTTCAAAGAAACGAAAACGTTTTTTTTTTTTTTGTTAAATCAACTTCTGACACGTTCGATAACGAAATAATAAAAAAAAAAAAATTTCATCGAAAGAGAGAAAGAAAATCAATGTAATAAATTAATCAGATATTTTCGTGACGAAAAAAGAATTTGTATTTAAATATTGAATTTTATAAACGGTAACAAAAAAAACGTAGAGAAAGAAACGTGGAAGCAGAGAATTATTTATTATTGATTTTATCCTATTTTATATAGATTTCCCCGCCCCCGCCCCACGCCTACCTCCCTCCCGACGGTTCAAATCGAAATCGACGACGACGACGTCGAAAAAATTTTTTTGATTGAGATTTAAAAAAAAAAAAAATGTTTCGACAACAACAACAACCATTTTACCTCTTTTTCGTACTACTACCCCGTTTGTTGTTGTTGTTGTTGTTGTTGTATTTATAAAAATAATAATAATAATAATTTTACGTTTCGAATACTGACCGCGTAAAATTCGATTCAAAAGATGATGATGATGAGGCTGAGTCAGGTGACCGAAAAAAATTAATTTTAGGGTTGACCGCTTTTTATAAGGGTTCTCGTCTTGTTATATTAACGTGGCAGAAGTCAAATCTCGAAGGACTTGTTAGATACGTCCAACTTAAATTTTATTTTGATGGAATACAATTTTTTTTTTTTTTTGGTCTTTTGTTGTTATTATCACGAAAGAGTTTCCCCTCCCCGCCGCCCCTCGCCACCCCTACCCGATAATAATAAAACCGATAAAAAAATTTAGTCGTGTCATTAGGCCGAAAAGGTTTTTTCATATTATTTTTTCGTTACCGTAATGAAAACATGCTAAGATGTAATAAAACGAAAAAAAAAAAAAAAAAAAAAAAACGTTTCGGTAATTTTATTGGGGGGAAGAGGAGGTGAGAGAAGGGAGGGGAGGGGAGGGGAGGGGAGAAGGGTTTAAATTAAACCGCTTTTCGATTTTTACGTTTTTTTTACCTATTCTGAAAAAGAAAGCGATGATTTCAAAAAATTTACGCGCGTTTTAACTTTTTCTAAATTTCAAAAAAAAATTTTCGACTGACTCAATAGAAATTTTTTTTTTTTTTTTTAAATTCTTTGAAATCGTTCGCGGGATTCGTTATTCTGGCTTATGGCCAAAATGGAGATTTTTTTAAAATTTACTTTTTTCAATTTTATTATTTAAAAAAATATACTTCTATGCGTTGGTACTGCCCCACGCTTTTAAATATTTTAAATATATTTTGCAATTAAATTAAATTTTCCCGCAGGGGGAGGATATCACACACACGCACGTGCACGTGCACGTACACGAACGCACACACCCCCCACTCCCAACACTTAGCAAAAAATTATTTTCGTCACCTCATTTTTCATAATCACCTACCATTCGCGCCAAAAAATTAAAAATTAAAAACCGGCAAATTTCGTTGAAAAAAAATGACGTCACAAATGATTATGACGTATTTTGTCGCGAGATAACACGTGACGTTGTTAAAAAAAAAAAAAATTAAAATTTACAGATTTAATTAATCTATTCCCGACGAATGAAAACGGGATTCAAGGTTCATTAATTTCGTTTAATTTCACTATGAAACGTTGTTATGATTAATCGTAATTATCATAATTGAATTTTTTCTATTTCGTCGTGGTTTTAAATCGATTTTAACGTGGCTAATGATAATCGTTATTAATTTAAAATTCGAATTTTAAAAAAAGGGGGGGGGAATAACCACGTGACTTTTATTTATTAATAAATTTTTATAATTTGTTTTTACGTTTAAAAAAAAAAAAATTCTAAAAAAAATTTTCGCGAAAGAGATTCCCGCAATTTTTTTTTTTTTTTTCGTCCATTTAAAAAAAAAACAAACGAAACAAACAAACAAACAAACGAACAAACAAAAACAATAACAATAACAATATTTTTTACGTGACCGAAAAAAAACATACACATGTCCGATCCGTGTTGATTTACATTTCGTGTTTGCCACAGCCATAATAATAATAATAATAATAATAACGTTAGGATAAACATAAAATATAAGGTCGTGACCGTATGTGTGAGCCAATAATAATAATAATAATTTTCCTTCATTGGTACATTTGCGCCTGCCGAAAATAATATATATTTAAAAAAAAAAAGACTTTGATTTTTTGTTGTTGTTGTTGTTTTGTCCTACGGATTTATAAACAAAGCAGACGACGACATTTATTACAAAAACAAAACAAAACGAAAAAAATGACCGAAACTCTTTTTGTCATTGTTATTATCGCGTATTATAAAAAATCAAAATATTTTCTTTTTTTTTTTTTTTTTTTAGTCTTTTTCATCGCGTAAAAATAATAATGATAATAAGATTTTTAGTTTTTTAAAAAAAGGCGGTGGTTGATTGGTCAATTAATTAATTAATTAATCCCGAAATGAACTTTTCATAATATGTTAAAATTATGAAACAAAAATTATGCGAAATGAATTTTTTCAAAAAAAATCGATTTCCGTCATCGTCGTCGTGGCACAAACGAAAGATTTTTTTAACGACGTTTTAATGTTATAAAAATAATAATAATAATAATAAAACGGACTGTTAATGAGTGGAAGGGCATTAAAGGAAATAAACGATCGACGCATTCATACCCGTATATAAAACGTAAAATAATAATTTCTTTTTTTTTTCTTTTAATAACTTTTCGTCAGAAAGAGAGAGATTTAAAAAGTTTTAAAGCTTTTAACTTTAACGCGTTTTTACGCGTGAATAACTTATAACACACGCACACGCACGCACACACGTAATAATAATAATAATACTTATTATTATTACTTGAAATATTCAACGTCTCGTCTTCGTATGAGAATTTAAAGAAAACGTGCACATTAAATAATAATAATAAAAAGAAAAAAAGTTTACGGGTTTTTATTTTTTTTCTACTGCCACGTTAAAAAACAAAACAAATAATAATAATAATAATAATAATAATAATAACGTTTTTTTTTACTTTTTATTTTTTTCGATATCGATTCCTTTTTTATTTTTTAACGAGTTTTTAAATTCGAAAAAAAAAAAAAATTTTTTTTTTCTTTCATGTTAAGACGAAATTATTATTTTATTTTACCTTCGTTCGATAATCAATAATAATAATAATAATAATAATAATAATAATAATAAAAGTTATACATGCAGAAGAAAAAACTACAAAAAAAGGAGTTCTGAAAAGGGCAAAACAAATCGTCCAAGAAAATAAAGAAAACGAGATAATGGAAGAGGGGCAACTTGCAACTTATAATAGCAAAGCCCAATCTCAGAAGAAATTAATAAGCAAATGGGAACAGAAAAAATTACATGGGCAATACCTAAAAAGAATAAATGCCGAAGATATTAATAAGAAGAGCACGCACAATTGGCTACGACGTGGAAAACTTAAAATAGAAACAGAAGCGTTTATTACAGCGGCTCAAGATCAGGCATTGCGGACCCATAACTATGAAAAAGTAATTCTCAAAGTCCGCCAAGATGACAAGTGCCGAATTTGCCAATCTCAATCGGAAACCATCGATCATTTAATTTCCGGTTGTCCGATACTGGCAAAACATGAATATTTAGAAAGGCACAATAAAATATGTCAATATCTCCATTGGAGTATATGCCGAGAATATGGAATGGATGGATTACCCAAGGAGTGGTACAACCACATTCCAAGCCCGGTTACGACAGTAGGTCCATGCACAGTTCTATATGATCAACAAATCCACACTGATAGAACTGTGCCAGCTAACAAACCGGATATCATACTCAGGCATAATGGGGAAAAATGGTGTAAGTTAATTGAGGTATCCGTGCCGGCAGAAAAAAACACCACAGCCAAAGAAGCAGACAAAAGGCTGAAATACAGAAATTTGGAAATTGAAATAACCAGGATGTGGGGAACAAAAACTGAAACGATTCCGGTCATCGTGGGAGCATTGGGAGCCATGCCACATTCAATAAAAGGAAATTTAAAGAAGATTATGAAGAACCTAAAAGAAGAAACCATCCAGGAAATCGCACTATGTGGGACGGCCCACATTCTTCGGAAAATATTATAAATAGCACCACCGATATTCGAGTATTTGTCCCTAAGGAATCGGGTAGAGACCTGGGATAAATGCTTAACAACCCCGACAAATAAGAGCCTTGTCGTGTTTAAGAGTGACCATAATAATAATAATAATAATAATAATAATAATAATAATAATGATAATGATAATGATAATGATAATGATAATGATAATGATAATGATAATAATAATTCGGGAAATTTTTTTTAAAATAGCGACGCGGATATTATTATTATTCGACCATTTATTCCTGAGAAATCGAGTAAAGACCCCGGAAAATTCGGAAAATCGGGGAAAATTCCCGAAAAGCAGAGAGTCGTTTTCGAAATTTATAATAATAATAATAATAATAGTAATAATAATAATAATAATAAAATGGTAATTTTTGTTGTTGTTAAAACAAACGCATTTAAACGCGGGTCGAAACAAGAAGTCAGAAAAAAAAAATGGAAAAAACAAATGGAAAACCTGATGAAATAATGTACGAATATGTTGAGTTAAATGAAAAGGGAAAAAAGAAAAAGGGGGAGAGAAGGAGGGGAGAGGGGAAAAATAAAGAAAAGTAAA